>NC_067495.1:144154075-144457953 GCF_947179515.1 Apodemus sylvaticus | reverse complement strand
ATGTGACTAGGTGCCTAGAATTCTTGTGTTGAGTTTTCCTTAACTATGACATCCAATTATAAGTCACAAAAACTCTTTTTCCCCTTAGTTGATTTTTACTAGGTTATTTTATCACAGAAACAGAAATAAAATTAGAACAGTAAATATATGTGATTATTAGATAAAAGAAACAGTTTCTTCCTTTAGACTCAGAGTTTCTTAAAAGGAGAAAATGTAGCCATGGTATCCTAATTGCAGTCTGTTTGTACACTGACATGCATGTTACTTAAAGATTCAGTACTGGTGCCTTTTGATGCATGTTGAATGAAATCAAGATAAAGCTTTTTTTCTTGTCACTCAACTAAGTATCCATACTAAAGACATTTCTTTCTCAAAACTTATGGGCTTGCTTAATATTATAATATTTTATAGATATCAGTTAATAACAAAATAGTTCATTCATAAATGATTATACTAAATAAGGTTGTTACTATCTTTGTTACAATTTAATTTCAAATATACAGAATTATGATAGAGATTTTTTTTTTTATTCATGTAGAAGATAAGTGATTTCGCTAGGACAGGCTTGTTCTTCACACAGTAATTCCATGGCCAGGATGAAAAACACTTTTCCATCCAATCCTACTTGATATCTTTGGTTTTCAACATAATTTTTATTCAAATCATCTTGACAAGGGAAAGAGGGTCAATTCATATCTCAGATTCTATCAAGTCAGAGATATATGTGGCCATTTCCTTTTACATTTCAGGGACT
This sequence comes from Apodemus sylvaticus, assembly GCF_947179515.1. Taxonomy (NCBI): domain Eukaryota; kingdom Metazoa; phylum Chordata; class Mammalia; order Rodentia; family Muridae; genus Apodemus; species Apodemus sylvaticus. Next base: position 144,457,199 of record NC_067495.1, on the reverse strand, counting down.
ACATCATCTACACACTTTTCAGTTGTAGTGAGGTTTGGAAGTACAATCTGCCATGATGTGAGCTTCTGGTCATCTGTACCACATGTGACTTTCTTCGTAAAGTATTTCTTCTTATTCTTTTTGCACATGCTTCATATTTGATAATGGTTTAAAGAGAGACAGTTCCAAATCTTACACAGTTGTTGAATGTAGCTTAATGAGGTCTCAATGTACTTCCTTTTATCTTGTATAAGGATTTCAACAATGTAAGGAAAATTATTGCTATTTATGCTCAACTATACTTAATATAAAATGTTAGAATAGAGTAATATAGTGATCTTAATTAAAATTAATACTCTGAAAAGTAGCATTGTGATATATTTAACACTTACTGGATAAGGAAACACTGGCATTCAGCTGAACAATCATTGTGAACATTTCGTTGTGGCAAATTTCAAAACCAAGTTTTGATTAGAGAAACTTTACTGATAGTCTTATTATGGATGCATGGAAACATTCTATCTTTGGGAGCTTCAAGGGATTTATGATATGTTTTCTCTTAGTACAGATAAGGGCAATTTTTTTTACGGGTAATATGGATAGATTTGTGAAACTGTAGACAGACAGACAGACTGACAGACAGAAGATACCACTTGGAAATTATTACCAAACAATTATTGTAAGTTTTTTGATCAATGTGCTTATAGTCAGTTGTGAGTTCTAGCATTAGACATAAAGTTATTTCTTTCTTTTCTTATTATCTATTTTATTGGATATTTTCTTCATTTACATTTCAAATATTATCCTCTTTCCTGGTTTCCCCTCTGCAAACCCCCTATTCCATCCCCCGTCCTCCTACTTCTATGAGGGTGTTCACCCACTCACCCACTCACTCACCCACCCACCCACTCCTTCCTCCCTGCCCTGGCATTTCCCTACACTGGGGCATCAAGCCTTGACAGGACCCAGGGCCTTTCCTCCTGTTGATGCCGGAGAAGACCATCCTCTGCTAGTCTGAACATAGTCCACAACATCCAGAGGAAGCTTGACTCCCAGGTGCTCTAACACATTCAGGATCACAGGAGAGGACACAACATAAAGTTCTTTCTTATCTGTAGATAATCTTGTTTCCTGGATCTCTTTCCTCTATCTTTCACTTCCCTGCTACTACTTAAAGACTGTTGGAAATTACAGACTATTAGAAAGATAATGCCATTAGTATTTGTCCTTTGGCCCAAGAGAAGGTATTTAATGGATTTTTATTGATCATTGTTTTTGCCACATTAAAAAAAGTATTTCAAAATGCTTTTTTAACTCCATTAAAACTCAAATCTTTTGGACTCTATTTTTCTTTTGGAGAATTTCTGCTTATAGGTCTGTCTCTTTTTTTCTGAGCGCATGTGTTCTTTTACAAGTAGCAAGATATATGAAGATGTATGTTAAAGATATATGTTAAACCTCAGAATCCATCATTAGTCATTAGCACTTAAAAAATTCACCCCAAATTACCAGCTTGCTTCATACATAGTCTACATTTAGGTTTTTGTTTTGTTTTCCTTTTTAGAAATTTTCTACATTATCATCAAGGACCATCTCTGTTGGGGTTTTGTCTAAGCTCCACCCCACACCTACCTGGCAATAGCCAGGTATGCCCCGCCCCAGAGATCTGGCCCACTATAAGAGCGGCTACTTGCCCCTCCTCTCTCTCTTTGCTCTCCCTCTCCCACATACTCTCACCTCTCTGCCCCTGGGGCTCTTCCCCCCCACCTCCACGAGGTCATGGCCGGCCTCCACTCTCTCTCCTCTCTCTCTCTCTCTCTGTCTCTCTCTCTGTCTCTCTCTCTGTCTCTCTCTCTGTCTCTGTCTCTCTCTCTCTCTCTCTCTCTCTCTCTCTCTCTCTCTCTCTCTCTCTCTCTCCACTAACTCCCATCCCCTATTCTGAATAAACTCTATTCTATACCATGTCTGTGTGTGTGTGGTCCCTCAGGGGCAGAGGTGCCCAGGCAAGGGCCCGCCTGGACACCTTCCCCCAAGCCGCCTAGCCACACTCACCTAAACCCCCTATACTCTCCCCTTTAAGCCCCCTCATCATCCTGCTGACTCCTTCAATCTCTATATTCATTTAAGTTTTTTTTTCTAATTTCCAATTACTACATTATAACTTGTAGCCTATTGTCTACTCACCATCATGTGAGGTAGAATTTTAGTACTCTGTAATGTTACTTCAACTTACTTATTTTTTAAATGTATTTTTTTAACACTAGGCAAACATTTGCAGAAAGTGAATTCTCCCAGAAATTAGTTTTACTATTCCTTCTTTTGTAGTTTCCTTTTTTCTTAAACATGTAACTAAATTTTTTCAATTGTCTCTACTTTTAGACGTATTTTTACCCAATGTTACACATCTCTGTAAACAAACCCACCATTTATATAGGTCCTGGGTTATATAAATGCTTTTCTTCTAATTCTAAGTGCTCACAGAGCACAGATAACTTCTGAATGCACTCTTCATTTTTCAGATATAATATTTTTTTAACCTAGTATAGATACTTGTAAACTCTAGTTTGGATTATGCATTAGATGTTTATTGTTTTGCTATTCTGATTAAGACTAGCCAATAATCTTTTGGGGGTATGTGTTTTATTTTTATTTTTATTTTTAAATTGGTTATTTTATTTATTTGCATTTCAAGTGTTATCCCCCATCTTCTCCTTTGCTCCCACCCCCGCTTCTATGAAGGTGCTCACCACTCACCCACTGACTCCTGCCTCACTGCCCTGGCATTCCCCTATGCTGGGGCATCGAGCCTTTACAGGACCAAGGGCCTCTCCTCCCTTTGATGTCCAACAAGGCCATCCTCTGCTACATATGTGGCTGGAGCCATGGGTCCCTCCGTGTGTACTCCTTGATTGGAGGCTTAGACCCTGGGAGCTCTGGGGCATCTGCTTGGTTGATATTGTTTTTCTTCCTATGGGGTTGCAAACCCCTTCAGCTCCTTCAGTCCTTCCTCTAACTACTCCATTGGGGTACTCATGCTCAGTCTTATGGTTGGCTGTGAGCATCCACATCTGTATTGGTCAGACTCTGGCACAGCTTCTCAGGAGACTGCTATACCAGGCTCCTGACAGTAAGCCATTCTTGGCATCAGCAATAGTGTCTGGGTTTGGTATCTGCAGACGGGATAGATTCCTAGGTGGGGCAGTCTCTGGATGTTCTTTCTTCAATCTCTGCTCTACTTGTATTTCCAATTCTGGAGCAGTTATGGGTTAATAATTTAGACAGGAGCAATTCTGGGTTAATATTTTTAAGACGAGTGAGTGGCCCTGTTCCTCAACTGGGGGCTCTGCCTATCCACTGGATATGGTCTCTGAAGGTTCTTTCTCCACGTTGTTGAGTATTTCAGCTACTGTCATCTCTGTTGTGTCCTAGGAACCTCTTGGGTCCCTGGCATCTTGGATTTTCTAGTGGATATCCCCAGTTCCTCATACCCCACTACTACATGCCTCTGTTCTATTTCCTGACCCTCTGTACATCTCTCCTGTCTTCTCCCATACTTGATTCTGTCCCAGTGGTCACTTTTCACTGTGGTCTTACTGTTTGTGATTCTTTCCAATTTATATTTTGAAAGCCTCACCTCTAATCCAAACATTGGAGATGGTTTCTTTGGGGAATTTGTGATGTCATGAAAATAGTCCTCTTATAAGTATGGTTAGTATTGCAGTAAAGGAGGTCCCAAGGTATTTTTGCTTCTTTGGCTATGTGAAGACACTGAAATCAGATGTTCTCTGTGAATTAGAATATTGACCCTCACCAGAATATATTGTTATTTCTTTTTTTATTTCTACTTTCAACATGGTAATAATTAAGTAATATGTTATCTAATCTTCAAACATATGATTTTGCTGTTGATTGAGTTTTATTTCATTATAGTCACATAGTAAACACAAAGTTATTTTAATATGTCTGACTTTGAGACATTTTAATTTGGGTCCTGTTAGGTGTTCTATTTTAGAGATGATGCCGTGGGGGTACTGAGTAGAATGTACAGTCTTTGTGATTAGAGTAGAATACTCTGTACACATCTGTTAAGTCCATTTGATGTATGGTTTCATTTAATTATGGTGTTTCTCTGTTTAACTTTGTCCACATGACCTGAGTCTTGGTGAAAGTAGGCAACTAAAATTACCTACTGAGTTGGAGTTAATCTATGCCTTGCAGCTCTAGTATGCTGTTTATGAAATTTGGTGTATAAGAGTTAAGTATTCATATGTTTAGGATGCTACCATTTTCTTGGTTAGTTGTTTTCTTTATTGGAATGAAGTGTACTTCTATAGATTTTCTGACAAGTTTTAGTTTGATGTTGATATTGTCAGATATGAGAACAATAACACATAATTTCCTCCTGGTGCCTTTTACTTGGTATATATTCTTCTGCCTTTCACTTTAAGGTGGTGTCCATTTTAAGAGCTGGGTTTCTTGTAGATAACTGAAAAATAGGTTTTATTTCTTAATCCATTCAACTAACCTGTGCCTTTTATTTGAGGATCTGAACTTATTATTCTTTAGAATGATTGAAAAGTATGTGATGATTATTATCATTTCTCTTTTTGTATTCCTAGCCATTTTTAATGTTTCAGTAGTTACAGTTCATTTATGTTTTTTCTATAATTTCTTGGCTGTTCTTACTACAATTAACAATCTGAATTATTGTTTCCAGTATTCTCTGGCAAGCTGGTGTGCTGGCTAATTTTAAGTCAACTTGACACAAGGTAGAATCAATTGGGAAGAAGGAAATTCAATTAAAAATTACCCTACTATATTATCCTGTGGGCAAACCTGTGGTGCATTTTGTTGAATTGTGATTGGTGTGGGAGGGCCCAGCTCACTGTGGGCAATACTTCTGGCTTGGTGGGACAGGATCCTATTAGAAAGCAGCCTAAGCCAGCCACAAGGATTAATCAAGCAAGCAGCACTCCTTCAAGGATTCTCCAGGTTCCTGTTTTGGATTTCTGCCCTGACTTCTTTTATTCATGGACTGTTGTCTGTTAGTGTAAGCTGAAATATATCCTTTCCTCCCAAGTTGCTTCATATCATGGTAATTTATTACATCAATAGAAACATTTACTAAGGCCAGTCAGTTACAAGAGTCTCTCCACCATCTTGGATCTCAGGCACCAGAAAAATCAGACAGACTGAGGTACTCAAATATAATCCAAGGCCAACATCACGGGGGTCTAAGCCCAACGGGTGTAGGACTGCACCCAGGCCCTGGGCTGTTCAGGGGTTGTGCAAACCCAGCCAGGAGGTTGTTTGCCCTGCCCAGCGCACGCTCCACCATTTTGAGTTCTAGCAGGCAAAGTCAGCTAAGAGTCATAGCCCGAGGCTAACATAGCGGGGTTCTAAGACTGACAGGCCTTGGACTGCCCCCAGGCCCTGGGCTGCTCTGTGGGCAATCTGTGTGCCAACCTGGCCATGAGGTTGTTAGCCTAGCAGACTCTCCCAGCACTCTCAGGGAGCATGCACACACTCTGCGATCCTGGCCACCTGACAGAACAAATTGACAGTCATATCCCGAGGGGAACTTTGCTAAGGCCTTAGCCTGACAGGCTTTTGCCTAGACTCAGGGCCTCAGCAGCTAGGCTAGCCTTGTGTGTACCAACCCGGTTGGGAGATAGGCTGCCCAACAGAGTGACCAGCACTCAGAAAAGGTCCCACAGCAGCATAGACCATCAGCACTCACTGAAAGAGCAAACAGGCACTGCCTGGTTCACACTGACAACCTGGGTCAAGGCACACTAGGGCTTCAAGGGCACCCAAGAGGAGGATAGCACATCAGCAATCTATAACAGGGGAAATCCAGCCATCCAGTGTTGCAGAAATAGTCCTAGAGCCTCACAGGAGGCACAAATACCAGCCAGAGACAAGACCAACTAACGCCAGAAATAACAAGATGGCAAAGGTCAAACTCAGGAATCCTACTAACAGAAACCTAGGCAATATGGCAGCGTCTGAAGCAAACACTCCAACATCAGCAAGTCCTGATTACACAAACACACCAGAAAAACAAGATTTGGATTTAAAATCACTGTTCATGATGCTGCTTGAAGAACACAAAAAGGACATAAATGAATCTCTTAAAGAAATACAGGGGAACATGAATAAGCTAGAAACCCGTATAATGGAAACACAAAAATCACTTAAAGAAATTTAGGAGAAAAAGGCTCAAGAGATAGAAGCCAATAAAGAAGAAACACACACACACACACACACACACACACACACACACAAACTTAATGCAGGAGAAAGTGAGTCAAACAGCAGAAGTCATAAAAGAGGAAACACAAAAATCTCTTAAAGAATTACAGGAAAACAAAAACAAGCAAGTGAAGGAGCTAAGCAAAACCAACCAGGATCTAAAATCAGAAGTAGAAACAACTAAGAAAACTCAAAGGGAGACAACATTGGAGATAGAAAACCTTGGGAAGAAATCAGGAGCCATAGATGCAAATATCAACAACAGAATACAAGAGATGGAAGAAAGAATCTCAGATGCTAAAGATACCATAGAAACCATTGACTCAGCAGTCAAAGAAAATGCAAAATGCAAAAAGCTTGTATCCCAGAACATCCAGGAAATCCAGGATACAATGATAAGACCAAAACTAAGGATTATAGGCATAGGTGAGAGTGAAGATTTACAACTTAAAGGGCCAGAAAATATCTTCAATAAAATTATGGAAGGAAACTTTCCCAACTTAAAGAGAGAGATGCCCATGAATATACAAGAAGCCTACAGAACTCCAAACAGACTTGTCCTGAGCAGAAATCCCTCTCGTCACATAATAATCAAAACCCCAGATGTACTAAACAAAGAAAGATTATTAAAGGCAGCAAGAGAAAAAAGCCAAGTAACATATACAGGAAGACCTATCAGAATCACAGCAGACTTCTCACCAGAGACCATGAAAGCTAGAAGATCCTGGGCAGATCTCATGCAGACTCTAAGAGAACACAAATGTCAGCCAAGACTACTATACCCAGCAAAACTCTCAGTCACCATAGATGGAGAAACCAAGATATTCCATGACAAAACCAAATTTACGCAATATCTTTCTACAAACCCAGCTCTACAAAGAATAATAGGAGGAAAACTCCAATACAAGGAGGGACATGACACCCTGGAAAAAGCAAGATAGTAACCTTCTTTCATCAAACCCAAAAGAAGATAACCACTCAAATATAAAAAGAACATCAAAAATGACAGGAAGTAATAATCACTATTCCTTAATATCTCTTAACGTCAATGGACTCAACTCCCCAATTAAAAGACATAGACTAACAGACTGGATAAGGAAACAGGACCCTACATTTTGCTGCATACAGGAATCACACCTCTTTGTCAAAGACAAAAACTACCTTAGAGTAAAAGGCTGGAAGACAATTTTACAAGCCAATGGTCTCAGGAAACGAGCTGGAGTAGCCATTCTAATATGAGATATAATTGACTTTCAACCTAAAGTCATCAAAAGAGACACAGAAGGACATTTCTTGCTGGTTAAAGGAAAAAATCACCAAGAAGAACTTTCAATTCTGAACATCTATGCGCCAAATGCAAGGGCTCCCCCATTCGTAAAATAAACTTTACTAAAGCTCAAAGCACACATTGCACCTAACACAATAATTGTGGGGGACTTCAATACTCCACTCTCCTCAATGGATCGATCAGGAAAACAGAAACTAAACAGGGACACAATAAAACTAATTGAAGCTTTGGACCAATTGGACTTGACTGATATTTATAGAACTTTTCACCCTAAAATGAAAGAATATACCTTTTCTCAGCACCTCATGGTACCTTCTCCAAAATCGACCATATAATTTGTCACAAGACAGACCTCAACAAATATAAGAAGATCGACCTATTCCCATGCCTCCTATCGGATCACTTGGAGTAACAGTAGACTTCACTGGCAACAAAACAACAGAAAGCACACATACACATGGAGGCTGAACAATAATCTACTTAATGACACCTTGGACAAAGAAGAAATAAAGAAAGAAATCAGAGACTTTTTAGAATTTGATGAAAATGAAGGCACAACATACCCAAATCTTTGGGACACAATGAAAGCAGTGCTAAGAGGAAAACTCATAGCCCTGAGTGCCTCCAAAAAGAAAATGGAGAGAGCATACACTAGCAGCTTAAAGACACACCTGAAAGCCCTGGAACAAAAAGAAGCCAATTCACCCAGGAGGAGTAGAAGACAGGAAATCATCAAACTCAGAGCTGAAATCAGTCAAGTGGAATCGAGGAGAACCATACAAAGAATCAACAAAACCAGGAGCTGTGTTTTTGAGAAAATCAACAAGATAGATAGACCCTTAACCAGACTGACCAAAGGGCAGAGAGAAAGTATCCAAATTAATAAAATTAGCAATGAAAAGGGAGATAAAACAACAGAAACTGAGGAAATCCAAAAAATCATCAGATCCTACTACAAAAGCCTATACTCAACACAACTGGAGAATCTGGAGGAAATGGACAATTTCCTAGACAGATACCAAACACCAAAATTAAATCAGGACCAAATAGATCATCTAAACAGTCCCATAACCCCTAAAGAAATAGAAGGGAACATAGAAAGCCTTCCAACCCAAAAAAGCACAGGACCAGATGGCTTCAGTGCAGAATTCTATCAGACCTTCAAAGAAGACCTAACACCAATACTCTTTAAACTATTCCACAAAATACAAATAGAAGGAACACTACCCAATTCCTTCTATGAAGCCACAATTACGCTGATACCAAAACCAAACAAAGATTCAACAAAGAAAGAGAATTTCAGGCACAGCTAGTTCCTGTGGCACGGAGCTTAGGTTCCAGTCCTGAGGCCTCTGGTGGGAGCACTCAGATCTCTCTGCTTCCAGATCCAGATCAGCCTGGGCAGCAACACCACATCTCCACGTCCTGCAAGAGGCAAAAGGGGCTTCCAAGTGGCCAGCTGGGAGAAGTCAGTGTGCTCGGATGAATCCAGCGGGCCCCAGCAGGAGCCTTCAGGTGCCTGCTTTGGGATCTGAACAGCCTGGGCCACAGCACTCGGTCTCCAGGAAGTGTGGGAGACCTGGTGGGCACCCAGAGGCAGTCTGGGAGCTCACAGGACAGCTCTTTCCTGTGGCACTGAGCTTAGGTTCCAGTCCTGAGGCCTCTGGCAGGAGCACTCAGATCTCTCTGCTTCCAGATCCAGATCAGCCTGGGCGGCAACACCACATCTCCAGGTCCTGCAAGAGGCAAGAGGGGCTTCCTGGAGGCCAGCTGGGAGAAGTCAATGTGCTCTGGTGAATCCAGCTGGCCCCTGTGGGAGCCTTCAGGTGTCTGCTTCAGGATCTGAACAGTCTGGGCAACAGCACCCTGTCTCCAGGCAGTGCAGGAGGTAAGCTGTGCGCCAGAGGCCACCTGGGAAGGGGCAGCTTGCACTGGTGAGACCAGCATTGACAAGAACAACTAACACAAGTGAGAACTAGATGGCAAAAAGGCAAACACAGGAACGTCACTAACAGAAAGCAAGGCAATAAGGGCAACATCTGAACCCAATTCTACTCTACCAGCATGTCCTGAATACCCCATCACACCAGTAAAACAAGATTTGGATTTAAAATCACTGGTCATGATGCTGGTACAGGAACACATGAAGGACATACTTAAAGAAATTCAAGAGAAAATGGAACAAAAGTTAGAAACCCTTGCAAGGGAAACACAAAAATCATTGAAAGAAATCCAGGAGAATACAAAAGCCAATAAGGAGGAAACACAAAAAACATTTAAAGACATACAGGAGAATTTGGTCAACAGGCTGAGGTCATGAAAGAGGAAACACAAAAATCTCTTAAAGAATTACAGGAAAGCACAAACAAGCAAGTGAAGGTGCTAAGCAAAACCATCCAGGATCTAAAATCAGAAGTAGAAACAACTAAGAAAACTCAAAGGGAGACAACTTTGGAGATAGAAAGCCTTGGGAAGAAATCAGGGGACATAGATGCAAATATCAACAACAGAATACAAGAGATAGAAGAAAGAATCTCAGATGCTGAAGATACCATAGAAACCATGGACTCAACAGTTAAAGAAAATGCAAAATGCAAACAGCTTGTAACCCAAAATATCCAGGAAATCCAGGACACAATGAGAAGACCAAACCTAAGGATTATAGGCATAGATGAGAGTGAAGGTTTACAAATTAAAGGGCCAGCAAATATCTTCAATAAAATTATGGAAGAAAACTTCCCTAACCTAAAGAGAGAGATGCCCATGAATATACAAGAAGCCTACAGAACTCCAAACAGACTGGACCAGAACAGAAATACTTCCCATCACATAATAATCAAAACACCAAATGTTCTAAACAAAGAAAGAATATTAAAGGCAGTAAGAGAAAAAGGCCAAGTAACATATGAAGGAAGACCTATCAGAATCACAACAGATTTTTCACCTGAGACTATGAAGGCTAGAAGATCCTGGGCAGATCTCATGCAGACTCTAAGAGAGCACAAATGCCAGCCAAAACTACTATATCCAGCAAAACTCTCAATCACCGTAAATGGAGAAACTAAGATATTCCATGACAAAACCAAGTTTGCCCAATATCTATCCACAAACCCAGCCCTACAAAGGATAATAGGAGGAAAACACCAATACAAGGAGGGAAACTTCACCCTGGAAAAATCAAGATAGTAAGCTTTCATCAAACACAAAAGAAGTTAACCAATCAAATTTAAAAAATAACGTCAAAAATGACAGCAAGTAACAATCACTATTCCTTAATATCTCTTAACATCAATGGACTCAATGCCCCAATAAAAAGACATAGACTAACTGACAGGATTCGTAAACAGGACACTACATTTTGCTGCATACAGGAAACACACCTCAGGGTCAAAGACAAACACTACCTTAGAGTAAAAGGCTGGAAGAGAAATTTACAAGTAAATGGTCTCAGGAAACAAGCTGGAGTAGCCATTTTAATATCAGATAAAACTGACTTTCAATCCAAAGTCATCAAAAGAGACTCTGAGGGACACTTCTTGCTGGTCAAAGGAAAAATACAACAAGAAGAACTCTCAATCCTGAGCATCTATGCTCCAAATGCAAGGGCACCCTCTTTCATAAAAGAAACTTTATTAAAGCTCAAAGCACACATTGCACCTAACACAATAATTGTGGGTGACTTCAACACTGCAGTTTCCTCAATGGACCGATCAGGAAAACAGAAACTGAAGAGGGACACAATGAAACTAATTGAAGCTTTGGACCAATTAGATTTAACAGATATATATAGAACATTCTATCCTAAAGCAAAAGAATATACCTTTTTCTCAGCACCTCATCGTACCTTCTCCAAAATCGACCATATAATTGGTCACAAGACAGACCTCAACAAATATAAGAAGATCGAACTAATCCCATGCTTCCTATCAGATCACTATGGAGTAAAAGTAGTCTTCAATAGCAACAGAAACAACAGAAAACCCACATATACGTGGAAACTGAACAATATTCTACTCAATGATACCTTGGTCAAGGAAGAAATAAAGAAAGAAGTTAAAGACTTTTTAGAACACAATGAAAATGAAGACACAACATACCCAAATCTATGGGACACAATGAAAGCAGTGCTAAGAGGAAAACTCATAGCCCTGAGTGCCTCCAAAAAGAAAATGGAGAGAGCATACATTACCAGCTTAAAGACACACCTGAAAGCCCTGGAACAAAAAGAAGCTATTTCACCCAGGAGGAGTAGAAGGCAGGAAATCATCAAACTCAGGGCTGAAATCTATCAAGTAGAAACAAAGAGAACCATACAAAGAATCAACAAAACCAGGAGCTGGTTCTTTGAGAAAATCAACAAGATAGATAAACGCTTAGCCAGACTAACCAAAGGTCACAGAAACAGTATCCAGATTAACAAACTTGGAAATGACAAGGGACATATAACAACAGAAAGTGAGGAAATTCAAAAAATCATTAGATCCTACTACAAAAGCCTGTACTCAACACAACTGCAGAATCTGGAGGAAATGGACAGTTTCCTAGACAGATATCTGACACCAAAACTAAATCAGGATCAAATAGATCATCTAAACAGTCCCATGACACCCGAAGAAATAAAAAGGGTCATAGAAAGTCTCCCAATCAAAAAAAGCACGGGACCAGATGGCTTCAGTGCAGAGTTCTATCAGACCTTCATAGAAGACCTAACTCCAATAATCTTCAAACTATTCCACAAAATAGAAACAGAGGGAACTCTACCCAACTTGTTCTATGAAGCCACAATTATGCTGATACCAAAACCACACAAAGATCCAACAAAGAAAGAGAACTTCAAGCCAATTTCTCTTATAAATATTGATGCAAAAATACTTAATAAAATTCTTGCCAACGGAATCAAAAAACACATCAAAACGATCATCCACCATGATCAAGTAGGCTTCATCCCAGGGATGCAGGGATGGTTCAATATAAGAAAATCCATCAATGATGTCCACTACATAAACAAACTCAAAGAAAAAAACCATATGATCATCTCATTAGATGCAGAAAAAGCATTTGACAAAATCCAGCATCCTTTCATGCTAAAAGTATTGGAAAGAACAAGAATTCAAGGCCCATACCTAAACATCGTTAAAGCAATATACAGCAAACTGGTAGCCAACATCAAACTAAATGGAGAGAAACTTGAAGCAATCCCACTAAAATCAGAGACTAGATAAGGCTGTCCTCTCTCTCCATATCTTTTCAATATAGTACTTGAAGTTCTAGCTAGAGCAAGTAGACAACATAACGACGTCAAGGGGATACAAATTGGAAAGGAAGAAGTCAAATTATCACTATTTGCAGATGACATGATAGTCTACTTAAGTGACCAGAAAACCTCCACCAGAGAACTCCTACAGCCTAATAAACAACTTCAGCAGAGTGGCTGGTTATAAAATCAACTCAAGCAAATCTGTTGCCTTCCTATACTCAAAGGATAAGCAGGCTGAGAAAGAAGTTACGGAAACGACACCCTTCAAAATAGCCACAAACAATATAAAGTATCTTGGTGTGACTCCAACCAAACAAGTGAAAGATCTATATGACAAGAACTTCAGGTCTCTGAAGAAGGAAATCGAAGAAGACCTCAGAAAATGGAAAAATCTGCCATGCTCGTGGATTGGCAGGATTAATATAGTTAAATTGGCCATCTTGCCAAAAGCGATCTACAGATTCATTGCAATCCCCATCAAAATCCCAACTCAGTTCTTCACAGAGTTAGAAAAAGCAATTCTCAAATACATCTGGAATAACAAGAAACCCAGGATAGCTAAAACTATTCTCAACAACAAAAGAAATTCTGGGGGAATCAGTATCCCTGACTTCAAGCAATACTACAGAGCAATAGTGTTAAAAACTGCATGGTATTGGCACAGTGACAAACAAGTGGACCAATGGAATAGAATTGAAGATCCAGAAATGAATCCACACACCTATGGTCACTTGATCTTCGACAAAGTAGCCAAAAACACCCAGTGGAAAAAAGACAGCCTTTTCAACAAATGGTGCTGGATCAATTGGAGGTCAGCATGCAGAAGAATGCGAATTGATCCATTCTTATCTCCAGGTACTAAACTTCACTCCAAGTGGATCAAGGACCTCCATGTAAAACCAGACACACTGAAACTAATAGAAAAGAAACTGGGGAAGACCCTTGAGGACATGGGCACAGGGGAAAAGTTCCTGAACAGATCACCAATAGCTTATGCTTTAAGATCAAGAATTGACAAATGGGACCTCATAAAATTACAAAGTTTCTGTAAGGCAAAGGACAGTTAAAAGGACAAAACGGCAACCTTCAAATTGGGAAAGGATCTTCACCAACCCCACATTTGATAGAGATTTAATATCCACTCCTCCACTGCTGGTGGGGCTGTAAGATGGTACAACCACTGTGGAAATCAGTCTGGAGGTTCCTCAGAAAACTGGATATGACACTTCCAGAGGACCCTGCTATACCTCTCCTGGGCATATACCCAATGGATTCCCCGGCATGCAATAAAGACACATGCTCCATTATGTTCATAGCAGCCTTATTTATAATAGCCAGAAGCTGGAAAGAACCCAGATGCCCCTCAAAGGAGGAATGGATACAGAAAATGTGGTATATTTACACAATGGAATACTACTCAGCAATTAGAAATATTGAATTCACAAAATTTTTAGGCAAATGATTTGATCTGGAAAATATCATCCTAAGTGTGGTAACCCAATCACAAAAGAATACACATGGAATGCAATCTCTGATAAGTGGATATTAATTAGCCCTGAAGCCCTGAATACCTAAGGCACCAATTGCATAAAAAATGACTCCCATGAAGAAGTATGGAGAGGGTCCTGATCCTGGAAAGAATTGATCTAGCATTGGAAGGGAATATAAGGACAGAGGAAAAGGAGGGAGGTGATTGGAGAAGAGATGGAGAGAAGGTTTATGGGACATATGGGGAGGGAGGATCCGGGAAAGGGGAAATCATTTGGAATGTAAACAAAGAATATAGAAAATTCATCTGGAATAACAAAAAACCCAGGATAGCTAAAACTATTCTCAACAACAAAAGAAATTCTGGGGGAATCAGTATACCTGACCTCAAGCAATACTACGGAGCAATAGTGTTAAAAACTACATGGTATTGGTACAGTGACAGGCAGGCAGATCAATGGAACAGGATTGAAGATCCAGAAATGAACCCACACACCTATGGCCACTTGATCCTTGACAAAGGAGCTGAAAACATCCAATGGAAAAAAGATAGCCTTTTCAACAAATGGTGCTGGTTCAACTGGAGGTCAGCATGCAGAAGAATGGGAATTGATGCATTCTTGTCTCCTTGTACTAAGCTCAACTCCAAATGGATCAAGGACCTCCACATAAAGCCAGACACTTTGAAGCTAATAGAAAACAAACTGGGGAAGACCCTTGAGGACATTGGTACAGGGGGAAATTTCCTGAACAGAACACCAAAAGTGTATGCTCTAAGATCAAGAATTTACAAGTTCAACCTCATAAAATTACAAAGATTCTTTTTTTAAAATTTTTTATTCAATATAATTTATTTAAATTTCAAATGATTTCCCCTTTTCTAGCCCCCCACTCCCCGAAAGTCCCGTAAGCCCCCTTCTCTTCCCCTGTCCTCCCACCCACCCCTTCCCACTTCCTCGTTCTGGTTTTGCTGAATACTGCTTCACTGAGTCTTTCCAGAACCAGGGGCCACTCCTCCTTTCTTCTTGTAGCTCATTTGATGTGTGGATTATGTTTTGGGTATTCCAGTTTTCTAGGTTAATATCCACTTATTAGTGAGTGCATACCATGATTCACCTTTTGAGTCTGGGTTACCTCACTTAGTATGATGTTCTCTAGCTCCATCCATTTGCCTAAGAATTTCATGAATTCATTGTTTCTAATGGCTGAATAGTACTCCATTGTGTAGATATACCACATTTTTTGCATCCACTCTTCTGTTGAGGGATACCTGGGTTCTTTCCAGCATCTGGCAATTATAAATAGGGCTGCTATGAACATAGTATCCTTATTACATGGTGGGGAATCCTCTGGGTATATGCCCAGGAGTGGTATAGCAGGATCTTCTGGAAGTGAGGTGCCCAGTTTCCGGAGGAACCGCCAGACTGATTTCCAGAGTGGTTGTAACAATTTGCAACCCCACCAGCAGTGGAGGAGTGTTCCTCTTTCTCCACACCCTCTCCAACACCTGCTGTCTCCTGAATTTTTAATCTTAGCCATTCTGACTGGTGTAAGATGAAATCTCAGGGTTGTTTTGATTTGCATTTCCCTAATGACTAATGAAGTTGAGCATTTATTAAGATGCTTCTCCGCCATCCGAAGTTCTTCAGGTGAGAATTCTTTGTTTAACTGTGTACCCCATTTTTAATAGGGTTGTTCGGTTTTCTGGAGTCTAACTTCTTGAGTTCTTTATATATATTGGATATTAGCCCTCTATCTGATGTAGGATTGGTGAAGATCTTTTCCCAATTTGTTGGTTGCCGATTTGTCCTCTTGATGGTGTCCTTTGCCTTACAGAAACTTTGTAATTTTATGAGGTCCCATTTATCAATTCTTGCTCTTAGAGCATACGCTATTGGTGTTCTGTTCAGAAACTTTCTCCCTGTACCGATGTCCTCAAAGATTCTTTAAAGCAAAGGACATCAGCAAAATGCCAAATCTGCAACCAACAAATTGGGAAAAGATCTTCACCAATCCTACATCAGATAGAGTACTAATATCCAATATATACAAAGAACTCGAGAAGGTAGACCCCAGAAAACCAAAATAACCCTAATAAAAAATGAGGTACAGAGTTGAACAAAGAATTCTCACCTGAAGGTCTTTGGATGGCAGAGAAACATCTTAAAAAATGCTTAACTTCATTAGTCATCAGGGAAATGCCCATCAAAACAACCCTGAGAATTCACCTTACACCAGTCAGAATGGCTAAGATTAAAAACTCAAGAGACTGCAAGTATTGGCAAGAATGAGGAGAAAGAGGAACACTCCTCCACTGCTGGTGGGGTTGCAAATTGGTACAACCACTCTGGAAATCTGTCTGGCAGTTCCTCAGAAAACTGGGCATGTCACTTCTGAAAGATCCTGCTATATCACTCCTGGGCATATACCCAGAGGATTCCCCAGTGTGTAATAAGGATATATGCTCCACTATGTTCACAGCAGCCCTATTTATATAATATCCAGAAGCTGGAAAGAACCCAGGTATCCTTCAACAGAAGAATGGATGCAAAAAATGTGGTATATATACACAATGGAGTACTATTCAGCCATTAGAAACAATGAATTCATGAAATTCTTAGGCAAATGGATTGCCCTGGAGTACATCATACTAAGTTATGTAACCCAGACTCAAAAGGTAAATCATGGTATGCACTCACTAATAAGAGGATATTAGCCTAGAAAAATGTAATACCCAAAACATAATCCACATATCAAATGAGGTACAAGAAGAACGGATGAGTGGCCCCTGGTTCTGGAAAGACTCAGTGTAGCAGTATAAGGCAAACCCAGAAGAGGGAAGTGGGAAGGGGTGGGTGGGAGAATAGGGGGAGGGAATGTGGCTTATGTGATTTTCGGGGATTGGGTGACCAGAAAATTGGAAATCATTTGAAATATAAGTAAAAATTATATTGAATGAAATAAAAAAAAAGGAAAAAAAAGGAAACATTTACTAACGCATCTTGCTTGTTGGATATGAAATGTTTGGCTGGTTTTAATCATAGAAAATTTTAATTATTTTCATATATGTGAGACAGTTTTGTTAGGTACTTTATTCTATATTGGCATCTGTGGTCTTTTAGAACTTGGAGGACAGTTCCAAGTACTTCTGGCTTTTAATGTTTCCATTGAGAAACTTTTTTGTGACTAGAGGTTATACTCTTGCAGCATTCAATACTTTTCTCTATTCTGTATAATTAGTGTTTAATTATACTATGCTGTAAAGAGTTTTATTTTTAGTCTTTTTTGTTTAATTTCTTGTATCTGTTTGATTCTACATATTCTTAGTTTTGGAAATTTTTCTTCCACAACTCTATTGAAGATGTGGTCTAGGCCAATGACCTATTTGTACCTATAATTTGAAGATGTAATCATTTCATGTTGTTCCATTGTTCCTGCATGTTCCTTTTGTGTGTGTGTGTGTGTGTGTGTGTGTTTGCTTGTGCTCTGTATTTACTTATGTGTTCTAATTATTCTAAATTATCTTTAAGACAATATTCTATATTCTTTTTGATCTATTCTACTTGTAAAATTTACCCCCAGACTCTCTAATTAGGTTATTAAGTTTTCCAAGTCTGTCCTCATTTTATCTCATGCTCTCTTCAGATTTTCTCTATTTTCATTTGAATTCATTTTTTAAAACACTACATTGCCTGTATCTTTTCACTCAATTTAATGCTTGTACTTTCTTGGATATAAGTCATTTATTTTATTTAAGCTTATCAAGATGTTTGTTGGTATTATATTTAAATCATGTGAACTCACTGGTAAAGTTTATTATTGTTCTTTTAAACTCTGTGCCCTTGGGTTCATCTAGACCATTCTTTTTTTTTTTTATTCGATGTATTCTTTATTTACATTTCAAATGATTTCCCATTTTCTGGGTCCCCACTCCCCGCAAGTCCCATAAGCCCTCTTCCCTCCCCCTGTTCCTCCATCAACTCCTTCCCACTTCCCTGTTCTGGTATTCCCCTAAACTGTTGCATTGAGTCTTTCCAGAACCAGGGGCCACTCCTCTGTTCTTTTGGACATCATTTAATTTGTGGATTATGTCTTGGGTATTCAAAGTTTCTAGGCTAATATCCACTTATAAGTGAGTGCATACCATGACTGATCTTTTGAGGCTGGGTTACCTCACTTAGTATGATGTTCTCCAGCTCCATCCCTTTGTCTATGAATTTCATGAATTCATTGTTTCTAATGGCTGAATAGTACTCCATTGTGTAAATATACCACATTTTTTTGTATCCATTCCTCTGTTAAGGGACACCTGCGTTGTTTCCAGCTTCTGACTACTACAAATAGGGCTGCTATGAACATAGTGGAGCATGTGTCCTTATTACATGCTGGGGAATCCTCTGGGTATATGCTCAGGAGTGGTATAGCAGGGTCCTCCAGAAGTGCCATGCCCAGTTTTCTGAGGAACCGCCAGACTGATTTCCATTCTAATTAGAGATATTTTTTTTTATATATAAAACTAGTATATCTTGAGGGAGGGCAACTTTCTGTCATAGCCTTTCATAATCTCTGTGCTTTTACAATCTGACCTGGGCACGCAGACTTCTTTCTTTGGTTGTGTGTTTCATTAAATTGTATCTGTATCATGATGGGCTAGGGAAAGAGCTATGAGATTGGAGCTAGGTTTTAGATAGTGAAGATTGCATATAGAGTAGTAGGAATGTTCACAGTCTTTTGCAGGAATACATATATTTGGAAGCCATTTTCTGAAACTAGCCCATTGTATTTGTTCATAAATGAACTTTTATTAGTAAACGTCTATGCTCATTCACATACTTATATCCTAAGTTTAATGTCAAGCAATAGTGGAAGCACTAGAACAGTGTACCTTAATATTATTAATATAATTCATATCTGGCTCTTTACAAAAGTATTTGTCAGTATGTGCTTCCAGTGAAGTGATTTCAGAAGACCATTAATATCCAGTAGATACTAGAAAAGGGTACCGTCTATAAGACATATGCTTTTAACAACTTTCTCAACTCTTTGCTTTCCTGGGTGTGAGATTTAGTTAGACCCCATGTAAATAAATTAACATGTGTAGCCCATAAGCCATTATTTGTCACACACTACTATTTTTGTCAGTTATGTAAGATTTTTATTGGATGCTACTAGACTAAGAAAATGTATAGTGTAGTAACAAGATACAAATGAAAATGTATGGTAGAATCTCAAGTGTGAGGCAGATAGCAGAAGCCACTGACATACTACAGAGATTCTGCATAAACTTGTATATAATGAGGCTTTGGAAGCTTAGGGGTAAGTGAAGATGAGTAAGTACATGATACAGCTTCTATCTCATAATGTGGCCTCTAAGCCTAATCAGAAAGTGGTCATTTCCTATCATGATATGCCCATTTTATATGAGGGGCCACATGTATCTGTTCATAGTTTAGGAAGCTTCTGCAGTAGCAGATTTTCTTTTGACTTTTCAGAAAGCCTTTCTTGTTAGTTACCCCTCACCATATTTTTTCTGTCTCCTTCTCGCCTACCTCCCATCCACTTTATATTATTGTCCTTTCTAATTTAAACCATTGTCTCATTTCTTCCTTTGGAAGCTTTTTCCCAATTGACCATTACTAATTTTCTGACACTTGGAGATACTCCAAATAAAACATGATTATCTAGAAATTAAAAGCAGCGCAATGTTGGCATGAAACAAAACACATTAACCAATGGAACAGAATTTAAGACCCAAATATAATCCCACACATTTATAGCTACCTGATTTTTGACAAAAAAGGCAACAGTACAACATTGGAGAAATGATAGCATCTTCAACAAATGTTGCCAAATTGGATAGCTACATTTAGAAGAAAGAAAGGAGACTTTATCTTTTATCTCACATAAAACTCAATTTCAAATGCATCAATGAGCACAGCATAATAACCGATATCTTGGCCATGATGTGGTGAAAACAGAGAATTTCATTGAATTGATAGTAATAGTAATGAACTTTCTGAATAGTACACTGAAAACGCAGGTATTGGGAAAAGCAATAGAGAAATAAGATCTCACAAAATTGAAATGCTTCTGTACAGCAAAGAACTCCATAATTCAAGTGAAGAAGCAATCTTCAGACTAGGAAAATATCTTACCTACTATTGTACATCAAGCAGAAGGTTCATATATAGAATATACAAAGAACTCAATAATAATTCTGCTCATCAAGAAATGAAATAACACAAATAAAAATTTAAGCATGGTAATACATATAGATTTTACAAAATCATAATATATGTGGTTAATAATATTCCTAAAATTTTCCAGCACCATTAGTCATTAGGGAAATGCAAATCAAAAGTATTTTGAAATTGCATTTTACTCTAGTCACAATGCATAAGAGCCAAACAACAAGTATGTATTTTTAGAATCCATCTCTTCTCTAAGTAAATGTTCTCCTTGAGTTATCTCCTCTACTATTTCTATTACTTATATATTGCTAAATCAAAGATAATTTGACCTATCCAAACTTTGGCTCAACTCCCTTCTGCTTAAGAAACAACTCAATTCAAAAGTTGCAGAAATTGAATTTTAAAAATTACTTAATACATATATATGTTAGTTTTTCTTACTTTTTGAACATTAAGAATTTCATAATATTCTGAGTATAGAATTTGGGGACAATAGTAGATGCTCCTTCCAAAAAGTCAGAATAATTACTTTGAAACCAGAACATTTAAATGTTAAATTCCAGCTACTTAAATATGATAATTACAATTGCCACACATATAGTATGCTATTAGGCCATGTATTTTTATCAGTAAGTAGTTATTGACTTTCAATATTTTCCCCCTAATACTTGGATACATTATTGAAGTATGGTTCTCAGAGAAGGAAAAATTGATTCTCTTTTGTGGAACTAATGTTTTAACACAGGAAATAGATGTAGACATAACAGGACTATATTTTTATAATAAGTAGTAGAATGGAGGCACCAAACAGGCAGCATACACCATCTGATATGTGGCCCCCAACACATATACAGCAGAAGACTGTTGGGTCTGTGTTCAATCAGATGCACCTAACCCTCAAGAGACTGGAGGCCCCAGGGAGTTTAGAGGTATTGTTGGGTAGAGGATGGGGGTAGGGACATCCTTGTGGAGACAGGGGGCAGGGAGTAATGTATGAAATTGTAAAATACATTTTATTAAGAAGTAGACTTCAAATTTATTTGAAAACCTTTTGCTTACACTTAAAACCCACAGTTTATTCTATTGTGAGAACTACATGTATTTTCTATGTACTTATATGTCTGGAACATTTGTTAAGAAGTCATTGATTATTTTTGACAGATTATTTGAACAAAAAGCTATCCATATTTTCCATTAGCATAAAAAATTTCCAAGATTGACTGATGATTATCACTTCCACCTAAATTTTGTCAGCCTACTTGGCCAAATTTTTCAGGCCATCTCCCTTTTATGTTGGTATCTCACATGTCAGAAAAAGAGCAGGAACACAAAACAGTTTTCTATAACTTTATAGTTGTACATTTAGAAAAAAATTAAAGCAATAGTTATACTTTCATGGAAAATTTAGCAAGAAAAGATTTTTATATAATTCTCATGGTGGAAATTTTGAAATAATGAAGTTCATTTATTGTATACTTAATATGAGAAAAAGCCAAGCTAAAGATTAATTAATTAACTAATTTTGTCTATTATAGGCTAGTTTTCAGCAACCATTTACTGTTTTGTCTTTTTTATTGTATATTTTCTTTATTTACAATTCAAATGTTTTTTCCTTTCCAGGTCTCCCCTTTGGAAACCACCTATCCCTTTCCACCACCCCTGCCTCTTTAAGGGTACTTCCCCACCCACCCATCCACTCCTGTCTTCCTGCCCTGGCATCACCCTACTCTGGGGCATCGAACCCCCTCAGACCTAAGGACCTCTCCTACCATTCATGCCCAATCAGGCCATCCTCTGCCACATGGATCCTCCCATGGGGACTGAACCACCAACCAAGGTATTTTCTTATGATCTCTCAAGAACAGAGAACTGCATGTGACTATTCACTTTGGTTGAGTAGGTACATGTCCTAGATGATGACTTGAGAGTCAAATGTCCACTGCTTACTGGCTAGATAAATTAATTTTCATCTTTAGTAGTTTTAGAATTCCTATTTTTTTGATGTGGCATGATAGCAAAACTAAAATTAGTGATTTTTCATTTTGCTAAAAACACTGACTTAAGACAGTTGGTTCTACAGTTGACTTTTGAAACACAACACAGAATGCCAGATGCCATGTAGGTGATGTTAAATGTGGATATGAGCAAAAATATTCACCATATGTATTTAGTGATATTCAATCATTTATTCATCAGTTTTGTTGTTTATTTATACAGGGCTTCTCTATATAGTTCAGAAGAGGCTGTGTGACTGAGGTTGGCATCAAACTCATACCAATCCTTCTGTTTCTCCCTCCAAGGTACTGGAGTTAGTCATGTGCTACTATTGCTGGTTTTTGGTTGTTATTTTAAGTTATTTCAATTGCTATTATTTATTACTAAAATAAAACTAGGTACATTTTAACACTTCCAATCCTCATAAAAGTTTTAGGAGTGAAATATTATTTAAATATTATTTTGTAAATTTACCATGAAGGGCTGAAGAGATGTTCAGCACTTAAGAGCATTAGCTGTATTTCCAGAGAACCTGATCTCTTTCCCTAATACCCACATTGAGTATCTCATAAGTACCTCCAGGGAATTTGACATACTGTTTTGTCCTTTGAGGTTATCTTCACCTATCTGGCAGACATACAGACATACATGTAGACACAAGCAATAATAAAATAAATCTTAAAACATTTACAAATATAACGGTTAATTCTATGAAGATTGAATTTCACAAGGCTACATAGACAGGAATTGTTAAATATAAATTACAACTCTAGATAATTCACTCCCAATGGCAACACTTATAAAAGCTGTACATGTTACCCTAATAAGTTATAACTACATCCACAAATAAATGGTTTTTTGCAAATGACTTGAATGTGCTTATAAATGTGTTTCTCCTAAAATCAAACAATTGTTGGTTCCTTGATTTTGATCTTGTGAGGTCTTGAGTGTAGAATTAACCGACTGATATGACCATGAGCTGTGGAAATGATAAGAAAATAAATAAATTTATGCTCTATTACGCTATTGATTTGTGTTAATTTTATATATAGCCATAGATGACTAATAAACTAACCTACATGTCAAATGTAATCATAGCCTATGAAGACTTTATTAAATGCATTGTTTGGCTTGAAATTATTGTTCCTAAGGTTCAGTTTCAAGTAATTTGCTCAGTGTGTTTATCTTATTGGTAGAAAATGTATAATTTCTCCCAAATTGAAATTTTTACTCACAGCCTACTAGTTTACAATTTTCTTTATTGCTACTGTTAAAATTTATTTTGCTATACAGACAATCACTTGAGCATTTGTTAGTCTTCAGTAATGGAATTTTCAGCTTTTCTCTTATATTATGTTTACAAACCTATTTTAGGTTTAAGTTTTCCCATAAAAGATTTATGGGCTGACTGATGATTAAGTCATTTAACAGAGTGTGGTAAAAGTGATGATAAAACATACACCTTTTATTTTTTAACTCAAGCTATATCCAGTATTTGTGGAAGATATTCTTCTTATCTGAAGTGTCCTAACTTGCAGTCTTCATGTTAAAAATAGTGTAGACTAAATATATGAAGAACTATTTAACCAACCCCTACCTGTTACAATTGTCCTAGACAAGGTTGCATCCATTATATCTGAAAAGGCTGCATGCCTTATTCTATAATAAATTGTCTGATAATGGATAAAATCTAAATTAAGGTTACTGTTTTTTCACCATTAATCCGTCTCTTATGATACATACTATTTTCTCCTCACACTTCATGTTCTTTCCCTGTCTCTCTCTAATTATTATATATCCAGTGCATGAATTTAGTATTTTCAGTATATTCATGGGTCTGAGACTATCTACTGGAACATGGGTAGCATCTTAGATACTGTATCATTGAAAAGGAAATAGAGTCTTTTCCTCCAAAGCCATCAATTGTCAGTAGCTCCTCAACTAAAGACAAAGCTTCATGAGCCTTTTGCTCACCCATCCTGGGATTTTGGCTGGTTTGTTCTTGTGGAAATCCTGTACATATTGAGTACATGCATGCAATTGCACTGTCACATCTGAAAAGCATGGATATCTTGTCTTTTCTTGCAAATTTCCTATTCCCACTTCTGTGATTATCTGAGTCTTGAGGGGATGTGAGTGTGACACAGTTGATCCATATAGGGATAAGAACTCCACAGTCATGTATTCTTTACATGTTGATTTCTGAATTAATTACCACCTACATTTAAAAGGAAGTTTCTGTCCAGAAGTTTGAGAGATACATTAATCTATGTGTATAATGATAAAAATTTACTGGATTGAATTAATACAAAAATAGTGTAGATTCTCCTCTAGGGACCATGACCTAGTCAGTTATGTTTTCTTAGGCCAGTAATGGTATCAGACATGTGTTCTGTCTTATGGAGTGGGCTTTAAATTCAAAGAGAACTTAGAAAGTCAATTCTCTTACATTTATGCCACCACTGCAGTGGTGGGCAGACCTTATTAGCCTAGATATCATTATAGCTTGCCGAGTTCACAATTAAGTAAGACTGCTGCATACTTTTATCCCCAGTCACATTGCACACCAAAATCTTCTAGAAGTTTGAAAGCTTGTCAGTACGGATAACACTTCCAGGTTGGAATCAGTTTGGTTTGTCCATGTTCTGGAACTTGGGTATATCGCATCTTTAGCAGTAGTGAAGTTCCAGAGAGAAGCCAAGAATGATTGCAATAGTGTTTGATGTTTGGGAATCAGGTCTATTGGATCCCACTGACAAATAACTAAAAAAGAGGTAACTCATATTTGGCATGTTAAAAATATGATAGCTTATGGAGTCTGGGGCAGGCATCTTGGCCATTTCAGAGTAACTCCATTTAAACCCCTTTATATATGTCTATGTAAAAATTTTAGGAAAGTAGAAAGTGCCATGGGAGTATTTAAAGACAAGAGGGAGATAATTGACGTT
This sequence comes from Apodemus sylvaticus, assembly GCF_947179515.1. Lineage (NCBI taxonomy): Eukaryota > Metazoa > Chordata > Mammalia > Rodentia > Muridae > Apodemus > Apodemus sylvaticus. The sequence goes on along the minus strand of NC_067495.1, from coordinate 144,431,798 downwards.
TTATAAAGGTAGAAAGGATAATAATTGAATGGGTAGCACTGACTGCCTTAGGCAGAAATTATGGGTAAGGATGACTAATACTAAAGACATGTAGAAACAACATGAGAAGCTACTATTTAAAAGGAGGTTTCTAATTTTTAGTAATTCCAAAGGAATTGATTTCCTAGGTCACATAATAAATTTAAATTTTCAAAAACTGCAAAAACTTTCATAAAGTATTTGCACTTCTTTATATTCTGTTCAGTAATGCATGAGAAATCCAGTTTCTTAACATCCTGACAAAAATTTGGAATTGTCATATTTTTATTTCTTTTAGTTATGACTCAATTATGTCAATCTGCCTTTTCTATCCCTCTAAATTTGCCCGTATACCATTTTCTGCTCTTCTTTTTCTTTTTTTCTTTAACTTTTGAGATTATAATTACATTTCCCTTTCCCTTTCCTCCCTCCAAATCCTGCAATATACCTTTCCCCTCAAATGAATGACCTCTTTGCTATTACATGTATATATGTAGTTTAGTGTGATTTTTTTAAAGATTTTATACATCTACTTAGAATGAAATAATATAATACTCTAGATACATATATTTTCTCTATAACTAAGTAATATGTCACATTGTTCTAAGGCTTGTCCTTCATATATCATATTATCTTATCAATTCAAATGTGTTTCTACACATTTTAGTGGCCATTTGATTATTATTTATAAAATCCCTTATATATTTATGCACAAATATTTTATCAAGTGTATTTTAGTTTTAACTTTAAATTTGAGAATAGTCTGATTTGTCATGAAAATATTGTTTTGATGAATGCAAGCACAATGAATAAAATTTCTGGCAACAAATAAAACAGAAAACAGAGGTACTGCAATATATTACAGAAAAAATGCCATGTTTCCACCCAAAATAATATGAAAGTTTTGCTTTTAGAAGCTTGCCTGGATAATCAATATGGTATCGTTTGTACTTGTTTAGACCTTGAGAACAATCTGGAAATCAGTTTGGTGATTCCTCAGAAAATTAGACATAGAACTACCAGCAGACCCAGTTATACTACTCCTGGGCATATACCCAGAAGATTCTCCTACATGTAATAAGGATATATGCTCCACTATATTCATAGCAGACTTATTTATAAAAGCCAGAAGCTGGAAAGAACCCAGATGTCCCTCAAAGGAAGAATGGATACAGAAATTGTGGTATATATACACTATGGAGTACTATTCATCTATTAAAAACAACGAATTCATGAAATTCTTAGGCAAATGGATGGAAGTAGAAAGTGTCATCCTGAGTGAGGCAACCCAATCACAAAAGAACACACATGGTATGCACTCACTAATAAGCGGATGTTAGCCCAAAAGCTCAAAATCAACAAGTTACAATGTGCCCAGCACAGGAAGCTCAAGAAGAAGGAGGACTTGAGTGAGGGTGCTATGGTTCCTCTGAGAAAGGGAACAAAATACTCACAGGAGCAATAAGGGGGAGGCAATGTGTGGAGCAGAGTCTGAAGTAAAGGCCACACAGAGACTGCCCTACCTGGGGATTCATCCTATAAACAGTCACCAAACCCCGACATTACTATGGATGACAAGAAGCATGTACCAAAAGGAGCATGCCATGGTTGTCTCCAGAGGGGCCCTGCCAGAGCCTTACAAATAGAGAGGCAGATGCTAACAACCAACTATTGGACTGGGTGTTGGTTCTCCAATGGAGGAGCTGGATGATGGTCCAGAGGAGCTGAAGGGGTTTACAGCCCCACGGGAAGGATAATGATTTCAGCCACCCAGATGCCCCAAGACTCCCAGGGACTGAACCATCAACCAAGGGGTACACATGGTTCCAGCCAAAAATGTGGCAGAAGAAAGCCTTGTGGGGCATCAGTAGGAGGAGTGGACCTTGGTCAGGTAAAGGTTCAACAGAGCCCCGAACAAAGGGAAACCGAGGCAGGCTGGGGCGGTGGGGGTGGGGGGAAGGGCGAGGGAGTACGTTGGGTGGAGAGGAATATACTTGGAGGAAGGGGAGGGGTTGGGAGGTCTTAGGGGAGGGGGATATCGGGAAAGGTTTTACCATTGGCAATGTAAATGAAGACAATATTCAATAAAAAATAAATTAAAACCAGTAAAAAAAAAAAAAAAACAAAGAAAAACAATCTTTTTTTTTGAATCCTGAGTTGTTTTTATCGGTGTTACTTATAATGCAGAAATGACTTAGAGACAGCTGCATCACCAAATCCTACCCCCAGCATGGGTGGCAGAGTCAAAGCTGGGAACCTGGAGCTCAGTGCACAGTCTGCAGGCAATAAAAATAATCTTAACTCATTTTCACTTTGCATATTTTTTGGAAATGATTATTTGATTATTTAAAGCATACAGAATGATGTTTTGCTATATATATGTCATATATACTATATATATTTACAAGGATATATTTGCTGACTTAAATATATACAATTATATAAATATTAAGTATATTTATTTAATACATTATATATAGATATTAAATGCATATTATTACTTTAAATAATCAAGACATTTATCTAATACTCTATCTCAGTTACCATCTTTTTGTGGCAAGAACATCAAAGATATGCTCTCTAAAACTGTCCAGTGTGCAATACCATATTAAGTATATTTTTCATGGTGTAGTTTGTTCAGATCTTTAGACTTTTCTAATCATTTCTTCTGGGTTCCCTAGTGTATGTGTGGTTTGCCAGTCAACTAGGTTTGTGCAGTAGCTAATGTCAGTGCTTCTGTGTATCTAATTTGAAGAATGACCTCCATAATTTTCTGTCTTGTTTCTTGTTAACCTAGAATCCTTTCAGCATATCTAGGATAATGAGGCCTTGGGCCTTTCCTCTCTGTTCTTAAATGAGTCTGTCACTTTGAAGCCCGCAAAGCCTTCACTTTTCTGTCTTTTTTTCCTCCCCTGTACCTTTGAAATTTGAGTTCACCACTATTGGCTGCAAAGGTGCTGTTTGTCCTGTCAGGTCCAAATCAGTAAACTGACAGCTTTGACAGTTGAGTGGAAGGTGTGTGGATGGCAATTACCCAAGAAAAGAAGTCTTCAGACTCACAGTGTAGTATCAGCACCATTCTTACCCAAAAGTTCTAAAACATAAAGACTTTTTATTTATTTGATTCCCTGTGTCTCAAAGAAGATTACAAAGTTTTATTCCTGTAAATGGTATGCTTCTTTTCTGCTGAGGAGAATATTTTTATTTCAGTTTGTTGTAATCTAAGACCTACTTCTTGTGCATCATTTTGAATTATAGCCTCTATTGCATAAATAATAAGTTGAAAAATTGTTCTTTCATGTGAGTTCTAGTTATTTATCTGGCTTTAAAGACTATTTAGTTATCTAGATATCTAAATCATTCCCATAAAGTTGTTTATAATACTTCTTATTTCTATTTTTATTTGACCATGCTTATTATTTTAAAGACTTTAGTTGAGACACAGACACAATGTAAATGTGACATGTTTAAATACATGGTTTGATACATTTTGACATTTATATACTTTAGCTTTTTCCCAACAATGTATCCAGCCCCTTGAAGATACTGCCGTGTAGCTATTACTAGGTCTTTTTTTTTTCTTTTCTTTTCTTTTCTTTTCTTTTCTTTCTTTCTTACATTTTTTCTTTATTGATATATTTTTTATTTACATTTCAAATGATTTCCCCTTTTCTGGGTCCCCACTCCCCGCAAGTCCCATAAGCCCTCTTCCCTCCCCCTCTTCCTCCTTCTACCCCTTCCCACTTCCCTGTTCTGGTATTCCCCTATACTGTTGCATTGAGTCTTTCCAGAATCAGGGGCCACTGCTCCAACACAACTGGAGAATCTAGAGGAAATGGACATTTTCTTAGACAGATACCAATTTCCAAAATTAAACCAGGATCAAATAGACCATCTAAACAGACCCATAACCCCTAAAGAAATAGAAGGGATCATAAATAGCCTTCTGACAAAAAAAAAGCACAGGACCAGATGGTTTCAGTGCAGAATTCTATCAGAACTTCAAAGAAGACTTAACAACAGTACTCTTCAAACTATTCCACCAAATAGAAACAGGAGGAACACTATCCAACTCCTTCTATGAAGCCACTATTACGCTGATACCAAAACCACACAAAGATCCAACTAAGAAAGAGAATTTCAGGCCAATTTCCCTTATGAATATTGATGCAAAAATACTCAATAAAATTCTTGCCCACCAAATCCAAGAACACATCAAAACGATCATCCACCATGATCAAGTAGGCTTCATCCCAGGGATGCAGGGATGGTTCAATATAAGGAAATCCATAAATGCTATCCACTACATAAACAAACTCAAAGAAAAAAAAAACACATGATCATTTCATTAGATGCTGAAAAAGCATTTGACAAAATTCAGCACCATTTCATGCTAAAAGTCTTGGAAACGACAGGAATCCAAGGCCCATATCTAAACATAGTAAAAGCAATATACAGCAAACTGGTAGCCAGCATCAAACTAAATGGAGAGAAACTTGAAGCAATCCCACTAAAATCAGGGACTAGACAAGGCTGCCCCCTCTCTACATATCTTTTCAATATAATTTTTGAAGTCCTAGCTAGAGCAATTAGACAACATAAGGAGGTCAAAGGGATACACATTGGAAAGGAAGAAATCAAAGTATCACTATTTGCAGATGATATGATAGTATACTTAAGTGACCCCAAAAACTCTACTAGAGAACTCCTATAGCTGATAAACAACTTCAGCAAAGTGGCTGGCTACAAAATCAATGCAAGCAAATCAGTAGCCTTTATATACTCAAAGGATAAGCAGACTGAGAAAGAATTTAGGGAAATGACACCCTTCACAATAGCCACAAACAGCATAAAGTATCTTGGGGTGACTCTAACCAAACAAGTGAAAGACCTATATGAAAAGAACTACAGATCTCTGAAGAAGGAAATCAAAGAAGATCTCAGAAAATGGAAAAATCTTCCATGCTTGTGGATTGGCAGGATTAATATAGTTAAAATTTCCATCTTGCCAAAGGCAATCTACAGACTCAATGCTATTCCCATAAAAATCCCAACCCAGTTCTTCATAGAGCTAGAAATAGCAATTCTCAAATTCATCTGGAATAACAAAAATCCCAGGATAGCTAAAACTATTTGCAACAGTAAAAGAACTTCAGGGGGATTTAATATCCCAGACTTTAAACTCTACTACAGAGCAATAGTGATAAAAACTGCATGGTATTGGTCAGGCAAGCAGATCAATGGAATAGGATTGAAGACCCAGAAATGAACCAACACACCTATGGTCACTTGATCTTCGACAAAGGAGCTGAAAGCATCCAGTGGAAAAAAGATAGCCTTTTCAACAAATAGTGCTGGTTCAACTGGAGGTCAGCATGCAGAAGAATGTGAATTGATCCATTCTTATCTCCTTGTACCAAGCTCAACTCCAAATAGATCAAGGACCTCCACATAAAATTTGACACACTGAAACTAATAGAAAAGAAACTGTGGAAGACCCTGGAGGACATGGGCACAGGGGAAAAGTTCCTGAATAGAACACCAATAGCTTACTCTCTAAGATCAAGAATTGACAAATGGGACCTCATAAAACTACAAAGTTTCTGTAAGGCAAAGGACACTGTCAAAAGGACAAAACGTCAACCAACAGATTGGGAAAGGATCTTCACCAACCCTAAATCTGATAGAGGGCTAATAACTAATATATACAAAGAACTCAAGAAGGTAGAACCCAGAGAAACAAATAACCCCATTAAAAAGTGGTGTATGGAGCTAAACAAAGAATTTTCACATGAAGAACTTTGGAGGGCGGAGAAACACCTTAAGAAATGTTCAACATCATTAATCATTAGGGAAATCCAAATCAAAACAACCCTGAGATTTCACCTCACACCAGTGAGAATGACTAAGGTCAAAAACTATTACTAGTTCTTATTGTCACCAAATCGCTACTTATTTATAAAGCCCTTCTACGTGGCTTCTTTTAAAGAGTATAAATATATTTAGATTTACCTCTGCCACTCTTCTTATGAGTAGTTAATTCCTCCATGCTGTAAGTAATATTTTGTTGTATGGATTTAGTGGAGTGTGGTTCTACTAATTGGTTGATATTTGACTTTTTCAGGGTTGATCATTACAAATATAGTTGCTGTAAATATTTGTACTCAATTCCTTAAATGTATATTTGCTTTCATTTGTGTTTGTAAGTATTTATGCTCTATCCTATGGGAAATGTGAGTTTGCATTTTAAAAATTTTGTTTTGAGATTAGAGAGATTGTTCAGAGTTTACGAGCCCTGGCTGCTTTTCCAGAGGTTCTGAGTTCAATTCCCAGCAACCACATAGTGGCTCATAACCATCTATAATGAGCTATGGTGCTCTTTTCTGGCTTGCAGTCATATATGCGGGCAGAATGCAGTATTCATAATAAACAAGTCTTTAAAAATTAAAAAAAGTCTTATATTTTGAGATTATAATTAAATCATTTTATCCTTTCATTTCTTCCTCCAAACCACAGCATTTACTCATCTTTGCTCTCTTGCAAATGCATAATCTACTTTTTATTTATCAAAAAATGATGAGAGTTACATACAAGGGACATCATAGCAAACATTATTCCAACTGAGCTCTCTCTCCTTCTCTCTCTCTCTCTCTCTCTCTCTCTCTCTCTCTCTGTGTGTGTGTGTGTGTGTGTGTGTGTGACTGGTCAAATTATATACAATTGGACTTTTGGTAAGACAAGGTTGTTTTATTCTGTCTCATCTTTACCATTTTTATACACTGTATTTTGCCTTGGGAAATGAAGAATATGATAAATTCTCAAGCCAAAGATTTAAAGGGGTGTATGAGGTGAAGTTATTTACAAATTATAAAATAGAAAAGAGAATATGGAAAGACCTGTGAGTGTACCCTAACAAGTAACACAGACTTCAAAGAAAGCAAACAATCCTTCTTGTAGCCAAACTAAAGGGAGACCCATTGTTGAAGAACTATCAGTAATTTCTTAGGATCTGGAAATTGAACTATAGGGAAAAGTTATTATCTCATTCTAAATAGAAATCTTGAAACTTAAGCAGTTTTGAGAAAATAACTCTGTATCTCAAAGAGAATTTCATTCATCTACTTTTGTCAGATACACAAAGTGAAACACTGGTTTCATTCACATTATTCTTTATATTGATTTATAAGTGTTTATATTCATATTTGTATATGTTATGTATATACATACATAATTCATGCTGGGGAATCCTCTGGGTATATGCCCAGGAATGGTACTGAAGGGTCCTCTGGAAGTGTTATGCCCAGTTTTCTGAGGAACAGCCAGACTGATTTCCAGAGTGGTTGTACCAACTTGCAATCCCACCAGCAGTGGAGGAGTGTTCCTCTTTCTCCACATCCTCACCAATACCTAATGTCTCCTGAGTTTTTAATCTTAGCCATTCTGACTGGTGTGAGGTGAAATCCCAGGGTTGTTTTGATTTGCATTTCCCTAATAACTAATGATGTTGAACATTTTTAAGGTGCTTCTCAGCCATTCGAAGTTCTTCATGAGAAAATTATTCATTTAGTTCTGTACCCCATTTTTAATAGGGTTATTTGGCTCTCTGTCATCTAACTTCTTGAGTTCTTTGTATATATTGGATATTAGCCCTCTGTTGGATGAAGGGTTGACGAAGATCCTTTCCAAATTTGTTGGTTGTTGTGTTTTCTGCTTGTCAGTGTCCTTTGCTTTACAGAAAATTTGTAATTTTATGAGGTCCCATTTGTCAATTCTTGATCTTAGAGCATAAGCTATTGGTGTTCTGTTCAGGAACTTTTCCCCTGTTCCCATGTCCTCAAGGCTCTTCCCCAGTTACTTTTCTATTAGTTTCAGTGTCTCTGGTTTTATGTGTAGGTCCTTGATCCACTTGGAGTTGACCTTAGTACAAGGAGATAAGAATGGATCAATTCACATTCTTCTGCATGCTGACCTCCAGTTGAACCAGCACCATTTGTAGAAAAGGCTATCTTTTTTCCACTGAAGGTTTCAGCTCCTTTGTCAAAGATCAAGTGACCATAGGTGTGTGGGTTCATTTCTGGGTCTTCAATCCTATTCCATTGATCTACCTGCCTGTCACTGTACCAATACCATGCAGTTTTTAACACTATTGCTCTGTAGTACTGCTTGAGGTCTGGGATACTGATTCCTCCGGAAGTTCTTTTACTGTTGAGAATAGTTTTAGCTATCTTGGGTTTTTTGTTATTCCAGACAAATTTGAGAATTGCTCCTTCTAACTCTATGAAGAATGGAGTTGGGATTTTGATGGCGATTGCATTGAATCTGTAGATTGCTTTTGGTACGATGACCCTTTTTACTATATTAATCCTTCCAATCCATGAGCATGGAAGATTTTTCCATTTTCTGAGATCTTCTTTGATTTCCTTCTTCAGAGACCTGAAGTTCTTGTCATACAGATCTTTCACTTGTTTGGTTAGAATCACCCCAAGATACTTTATATTGTTTGTGGCTATTGTGAAGGGTGTCATTTTCCTAATTTCTTTCTCAGCCTGCTTATCCATTGCGTATAAGAAGGCTACTGATTTGCTTGAGTTGATATTTTTTTTAATTTTTTTATTCGATATAATTTATTTACATTTCAAATGATTTCCCCTTTTCTAGCCCCCCACTCCCCGAAAGTCCCTCAAGCCCCCTTCTCTCCCCCTGTCCTCCCACCCACCCCTTCCCACTTCCCCGTTCTGGTTTTGCTGAATACTGCTTCACTGAGTCTTTCCAGAACCAGGGGCCACTCCTCCTTTCTTCTTGTACCTCATTTGATGTGTGGATTATGTTTTGGGTATTCCAGTTTTCTAGGTTAATATCCACTTATTAGTGAGTGCATACCATGATTCACCTTTTGAGTCTGGGTTACCTCACTTAGTATGATGCTCTCTAGCTCCATCCATTTGCCTAAGAATTTCAGGTATTCATTGTTTCTAATGGCTAAATAGTACTCGATTGTGTAGATATACCACATTTTTTGTATCCACTCTTCTGTTGAGGGATACCTGGGTTCTTTCCATCATCTGGCAATTATAAATAGGGCTGCTATGAACATAGTAGAGCATGTATCCTTATTACATGGTGGGGAATCCTCTGTGTATATGCCCAGGAGTGGTATAGCAGGATCTTCTGGAAGTGAGGTGCCCAGTTTTCAGAGGAACCGCCAGACTGATTTCCAGAGTGGTTGTACCAATTTGCAACCCCACCAGCAGTGGAGGAGTGTTCATCTTTCTCCACACCCTCTCCAACACCTGCTGTCTCCTGAATTTTTAATCTTAGCCATTCTGACTGGTATAAGATGAAATCTCAGGGTTGTATTGATTTGCATTTCCCTAATGACTAATGAAGTTGAGCATTTTTTAAGATGCTTCTCTGCCATCTGATGTTCTTCACGTGAGAATTCTTTGTTTAACTGTGTACCCCATTTTTTAATAGGGTTGTTCGGTTTTCTGGACTCTAACTTCTTGAGTTCTTTATATATATTGGATATTAGCCCTCTATCTGATGTAGGATTGGTGAAGATCTTTTCCCAATTTGTTGGTTGCCGATTTGTCCTCCTGATGGTGTCCTTTGCCTTACAGAAACTTTGTAATTTTATGAGGTCCCATTTGTCAATTCTTGCTCTTAGAGCATATGCTATTGGTGTTCTGTTCAGAAACTTTCTCCCTGTACCGATGTCCTCAAGTGTCTTCCCCAGTTTCTTTTCTATTAGCTTCAAAGTGTCTGGCTTTATGTGGAGGTCCTTGATCCATTTGGATTTGAGCTTAGTACAAGGAGACAAGGATGGATCAATTCGCATTCTTCTGCATGCTGACCTCCAGTTGAACCAGCACCATTTGTTGAAAAGGCTATCTTTTTTCCATTGGATGTTTTCAGCCTCTTTGTTGAGGATCATGTGGCCATAGGTGTGTGGGTTCATTTCTGGATCTTCAATCCTGTTCCATTGATCCTCCTGCCTGTCACTGTACCAATACCATGCAGTTTTTAACACTATTGCTCTGTAGTATTGCTTGAGGTCAGGGATACTGATTCCCCCAGACTTTCTTTTGTTGCTGAGAATAGTTTTAGCTATCCTGGGTTTTTTGTTGTTCCAGATGAATTTGATAATTGCTCTTTCTAACTCTGTGAAGAATTGAGTTGGGATTTTGATGGGTATTGCATTGAATCTGTATATTGCTTTTGGCAAAATGGCCATTTTAACTATATTGATTCTACTGATCCATGAGCATGGGAGGTTTTCCCATTTTTTGAGGTCTTCTTCCATTTCCTTCTTCAGAGTCTTGAAGTTCTTGTCATACAGATCTTTCACATGTTTGGTAAGAGTCACCCCAAGGTACTTTATACTGTTTGTGGCTATTGTGAAAGGGGTCATTTCCCTAATTTCTTTCTCAGCCTGCTTATCCTTTGAGTATAGGAAGGCCACTGATTTGCTTTGGTCAACAGGCTGAGGTCATGAAAGAGGAAACACAAAAATCTCTTAAAGAATTACAAGAAAGCACAAACAAGCAAGTGAAGGAGCTAAGCAAAATCATCCAGGATCTAAAATCAGAAGTAGAAACAACTAAGAAAACTTAAAGGGAGACAACTTTGGAGATAGAAAGCCTTGGGAAGAAATCAGGGGACAGAGATGCAAATATCAACAACATAATACAAGAGATAGAAGAAAGAATCTCAGATGCTGAAGATTCCATAGAAACAATGGACTCAACAGTTAAAGAAAATGCAAAATGCAAAAAGCTTGTAACCCAAAATATCCAGGAAATCCAGGACACAATGAGAAGACCAAACCTAAGGATTATAGGCATAGATGAGAGTGAAGATTTACAACTTAAAGGGCCAGCAAATATCTTCAATAAAATTATGGAAGAAAACTTCCCTAACCTAAAGAGAGAGATGCCCATGAATATACAAGAAGCCTACAGAACTCCAAACAGACTGGACCAGAACAGAAATACTTCCCGTCACATAATAATCAAAACACCAAATGTTCTAAACAAAGAAAGAATATTAAAGGCAGTAAGAGAAAAAGGCCAAGTAACATATAAAGGAAGACCTATCAGAATCACAGCAGACTTTTCACCTAAGACTATGAAGGCTAGAAGGTCCTGGGCAGATCTCATGCAGACTCTAAGAGAACACAAATGCTAACCAAAACTACAATATCCAGCAAAACTCTCAATCACCATAGATGGAGAAACTAAGATATTTCATGACAAAACCAATTTTATCCAATATCTATCCACAAACCCAGCCCTACAAAGCATAATAGGAGGAAAACACCAATACAAGGAGGGAAACTTCACCCTGGAAAAATCAAGATAGTAACCTTTCATCAACCCCAAAATAAGTTATGCAATCAAATTTAAAAAATAACGTCAAAAATAATAGGAAGTAACAATCACTATTCCTTAATATCTCTTAACATCAATGGACTTAATGCCCCAATAAAAAGACACAGACTAACTGACTGGATACGTAAACAGGACCCTACATTTTGCTGCATACAGGAAACACACCTCAGGGTCAAAGACAAACACTACCTTAGAGTAAAAGTCTGGAAGACAATTTTACAAGCAAATGGTCTCAGGAAACAAGCTGGAGTAGCCATTTTAATATCAGATAAAATTGACTTTCAACCCAAAGTCATCAAAAGAGACTCTGAGGGACACTTCTTGCTGGTCAAAGGAAAAATACAACAAGAAGAACTTTGAGTTGATTTTATAACCAGCCACTTTTCTGAAGTTTCTCAGCTGTAGGAGTTCTCTGGTTTTGGGTCGCTTAAGTATACTATCATCACTATGGATAAGTGTGGTTTTCCATAGCAACAAAAACAACAGGAAGCCCACATACACATGGAGGCTGAACAACACTCTACTCAATGATACCTTGGCCAAAGAAGAAATAAAGAACTCAAAGACTTTTTAGAATTCAAGGGAAATGAAGGCACAACATACCCAAATTTATGGGACACAATGAAAGCAGTGCTAAGAGGAAAACTCATAGCTCTGAGTGCCTCCAAAAAGAAACTGGAAAGAGCATACACTAGCAGCTTAATGGCACACCTGAAAGCCCTGGAACAAAAAGAAGCTAATTCACCCTGGAGGAGTAGAAGACAGGAAATCATCAAAGTCAAGGCTCGAATCAATCAAGTAGAAACAACGAGAATCATACAAAGAATCAACAAAACCAGGAGCTGGTTCTTTGTGAAAATCAACAAGATAGATAAACCCTTAGCTAGACTAACCAGAGAGCACAGAGACAGTATCCAAATTAACAAAATTAGAAATGAAAAGGGAGATATAACAACAGAAATGGAGGAAATTTCAAAAATCATCAGATCCTACTACAAAAGTCTATATTCAACACAACTGGAAAATCTGGACGAAATGGACAATTTCCTAGACAGATACCAAATACCAAAATTAAATCATGATCAAATAGATAAACTAAACAGTCCCCTAGCCCCTAAAGAAATAAAAGGGGTCAAAGAGAGTCTTCCAGCCAAAGAAAGCACAGGACCAGATGGTTTTAGTGCAGAATTCTATCAGACCTTCAAAGAAGACCTAACACCAAAACTCTCCAAATTATTCCACAAATAGAAGCCTAAGGAATACTACCCAACTTGTTCTACAAAGTAACAATTATGCTGATGCCAAAACCACACAAAGATCCAACAAAGAAGGAGAACTTCAGACCAATTTCCCTTATGAATATCGATGCAAAAATACTCAATAAAATTCTTGCCAATCGAATCCAAGAACACATCAAAACGATTATTCACCATGATCAAGTAGGCTTCATCCCAGAGATGCAGGGATGGTTCAATATACAGAAATTCATCAATGTGATCCACTACATAAACAAACTTAAAGAAAAAAACCACATGGTCATTTCATTAGATGCTGAAAAAGCATTTGACACAATTCATCATCCTTTCATGCTTAAAGTCTTGGAAAGAACAGGAATTCAAGGCCCATACCTAAACATAGTAAAAGCAATCTATAGCAAACCAAGGGCCAACATCAAACTAAATGGAGAGAAACTTGAAACAATCCTTCTAAAATCAGGGACTAGATAAAGCTGCCCCTCTCTTCATATCTTTTTAATATAGTACTTGAAATTCTAGCTAGAACAATTAAACAACTTAAGGAGGTCAAAGGGATACAAATTGGGAAGGAAGAAGTAAGAACATTTCCTAAATAAATCAGTAGGAGAATAGTGAATTGGTATCAGGAATATAAGAATAGGAAAATGTCTGTATTAAACAAAAATCTATCAGAGGCTAATTTTGACTCAGTTACTTAGAATAGTTAGAGACACTGGGATCATATCTGAAGAGTACTCCAACCACGGCCGAGGGAGAAGGAACACTGAAACCCATGGAATGCTCTCTTGCCATAAAATTAGGTCTGCATAAGAATAAAAATTCTGGCTGCTTCTTGTACTTTCAGTGGCTATCAAGGGTTCCAGAAGCATGAAAATATGCTTTGAACAAAGAATGCACTGATGAAGGACTAATTTTTGAAAATTAAATCTAGGAGCTCATGTGCATTTTAATGGCACTGAAGTTCAAAGATATAGAAACAGGATAAAGTCTTGCATAATGATACCAACTTATGTACAGTTTCACAAGACAAATTGATTGCCTATGATTAACCAAAGTCTAGAAATACAATTTAAAAATTCTATAAATTAACTATAATAATATTAAAAATGTATTTCTCCCTTCCCTACCCACCATCTAACCTTTCCAGGACACCCTTCCCACTATTCTTCAAGTTCATGGATTTTTTCACAATTCTTACCCCATACCCTGTTCTCCTCTGAGTAGGTGGGGGCCCCAGAGAATCCTCACCCCAACTTGGCTCTTTAAGTCTCTGTGAAACTAGATACTTCCTCTCTCACTGAGGTCAGAAAAGGCTGCCCACATAGTAGAATATATCCCATGTACAGGCAACAGCATTTGGGATAGATACTGATCCAGTTGTTTAGGACCCACATGAAGGCCAAGCAGCACATGTGCTACATATGAGTGGAGAGACCTATGTCCAGCCCATGTATGTTCTTGGTTGGTGGTTCAGTCCCCGAGATCCCCAAGAATCAAGGTTAGTTGATTTTGTGGGTCTTCCTGTGGCGTTCCTATCTCCTTCAGTGCCTGCAATCCTTCCTCTTATTCTTCCCTACGAGTCCTCAGGCTTCATCCACTGTTTGGCTGGGGGTATCTGTATCTGTCTGACTCAGCTGCTAGGTGAAGCTTCTCAGAGATCCTGTCTGCAAGCATAACAGAGTATCCTTAATCGTGTTATGGCTGGTGTTTGCCAATGTAATGGGTCTCAAGTTGGGCTGATTTTTGATTATTGGTTGACCATTCCCTCAGTATCTGCTCCATCTTTGTCTTTGCATTTCTTGTAGCAAGGACAAATTTTGGGTTGAAAGCTTTGTGGGTGGATTTATGTCTCTATTGTTCCACTCAGGTTCCTGTCTGGCTACAGGGGGTAGCCTCTTCAGTTTCCATAACCCCAATGAGGTAAGTCACATCAAAGATCATCCCCATTGATTCTTCGGTACACCTCCCTTATCCCTGGTCTCAGTCTTGTCTTGGAGATGCCCACCACCTCCTCACCCTCATCAGCTGCAAATTTGCATTCATTTTCATGGCCATCTAGCCATTTCCTGTCCTTTCCCCTACCTGGTCCTGAACCCCTCATTACCCTCCCCAACCCCTCTCATATTTCTAAAGATAACCTGCACATATTTTACATACGTATTTAACATTATACATATATGTATATATATATATATATATGTATATGTGTACTTATTATAGGTTTTTAGACTAATACTAAATAGTATGACTACTTGTGACTTTTTCAAGCATCCTCATTGTTATTTTACCTCCCTCCCTTTGTTTTTATTTCTCTTACCCTCCCTGAATAGATATCCCTTTTCCTCCTTTCCCCATCACATAACTTATATCTTGCTAGTCCCCTTTACCGTCCTTTCTCATTCTGCTCCAACCCCCTATGTATTTGAATCATCCCTTGTCCAGTACATCCATGGTATATATGTTACTGATCCATCAGTCATTTAGTTAAGGAGCAACATCAAAATATTGTTTCCCCTTGGAAGACTTTAGAGCAAGATTGAGCCAAAATTGTCATCTTTTCCTCTCCCTATGATTTCTGTTCCTCTGTAGTTTGGAGACTATATCCTATATATTTTTGTTTGTTGTATCTGTATCATATGTCTGTCTTTGTAGGCTGTCCTTTAAAAAAGTACTTTCTTTGCTCTGTATTTATTCAACAGCACAGAAACCATGGTGTGGGAAAGGAATGAGGAAAGTATTTTATGAAACCTCCAGCAGAGATTTTCAACAGAAGTTACTGCACTGACCCAACTGACCTGGAGCAGCACTAAAACCACACACAGATGTTATCAATCTAGACTCACATATTTCTTTCAACATTTGTGGGATTTTTTTGTTTGTTTAAGGTTACTTTCAACCTGTTGGCTATTTTCAGCAAATGATTACTCTCTCTCTCTCTCTCTCTCTCTCTCTCTCTCTCTCTCTCTCTCACACACACACACACACACACACACACACACACACACACACACCACACAAATGCATCTATGCATCAGTGGAATGGAAATGTATACTTCTATAACTGAAGTCATGCATTTAGCTTAGATTATAAAAATCATATACAATGGATATGCAAGGCATAGTAAGGTTAGTTATATTATTTTCTTGAATGGAGGTTAAAAACAACATATTGAGTCTATTGTCTTAAATGATCTCAAGGCATGCTATTAACTAGTTTACATATTCTGGTAAAAGTTTATTTCTGTGAAGGCAAGAAGCATGTTTAGAAGATGATATCACACCGAGTAACCAGCTCAGTGATTAACTTGATTGTCTTGGTAGCCTGATGCTAAGCCACTATGTCGACATCATTTACCTCATTTCATCTTACCACATAGGTGTACCATTACCACAAAATTTTGTATACAGTATTACAAGACAAAGGGCAAACACAGTTCAATATGTTATATTCATATATATAAAAACATATATTTATTGGCTTGTGGTATTGTGTTTTTAAAAAACCTGTTGGAGATTATATGTACTATGTTGGAGAAATATGCTTTTAAACATATTCCATATAGATAAAAGGTACTATATTTAACTCCAATCCAAGTTAATTTATAGAATTTATTTTTCTCTTGAGATCAAATAAAAAGAAGCCAAAACACTGTCTCTAAATTAATGTATTTCCCTAATAATTTATTGCTAATCATGGCAGGTGCATTGATTGGTGTCACTGTGCCTCTATAACAAAGATTTAAATAACACATAAAAGTACAATCTGAGAAGGCAGTCAGATTATCATAACTACAATTGAAAAAATTAGTACAGATGCCAATATTTATCGTAGACTTTTATCTACATTAACTCTCCAAACCTTGCCACTATATTTTTGTTATATTTGTTTTGTGTTTAGAAAACAGTGTGAATCTTGGTGACAAATTTGGAGGTTACTTCTGGTTAATTTCCTTTACTTAGAAATGATTCACTCTAGGAGATAGGAAAGCAAGCATTCTTCTTCCCAGCCTATTCACCAGAGTCTGCTCTTTGGTGGAACTCAGAGTTGTGAGTCAGCTTTACTTCCCAGTAATTGTTTTTGATACTGTTCAGCTGATCATTTTCTCAGCAGTAATTCTTACCTATTCATGATGTCTCTCCTGCAGGTATAGTGTTGCCTTTCTATTGGATAATTTCCATCAAGTTATCCTTAGGGCATGTGAATATAACATACCTTCCTTTGATATGATCTTCCCGTTATTTTCCCTGTAGTATAGTGGTAAGCATATCAGAATAAAAATACCATCACTTGAATCTCATCTCTACCTCCTTATTTCAAGATACTTAATTTCTTTAAATGTGCATAATTATAAATACTTAGTAGGGATGCTTTGAGATTAACAAATGTGAAGTGCTTAAAGTGTTGGTAAGTGCTCAAAATTATTTGCAATATCTAGCTCAGCTATCATCTCTATATCTTCAAAACTTTTGAAAAGAGTAATTTAACCATTTTAACATTTATTTAGCAGTATTGTTTTCATGTGATGTTTTTAAGCTTGTTCATTGCCTGTCTTTTCAGCATCATAGTTCTTCAAATACATACCCAAGCACTACTTTCATGAACTCATATATCTTGTCTGCTCTAATCAATGTTACATCCTCAGTGTGTAATATTGTGCATGGAATATTCCATGGAATATTCTGGATGTTATAGATTAACTCAGTCATTAAATGTGACAAAATGACTCAGTGTTATTTTTTTATTGGTTTTTTTTTTCAAGACAGGGTTTCTCTGTGTAGCCCTGGCTGTCCTGGAACTCACTTTGTAGACCAGGCTGGCCTGGAGCTCAAAAATCACCTGCCTTTGCCTCCCAAGTGCTGGGATTAAAGGTGTGTGCCATCATCGCCCTGCTTGAGTCAGTGGTGTTTTTGAAAGACAGGTGAGTTCTTTAATGATATAAGTATATTATGTACAATCTCATTAAACTTCTTCAAAATTTTTTAATTACTTTCAATTGATTGCTTATGTTCATTTACCTACTTTACCAAGAATTTGACATTACAAGGAAAAAATCAGGTAAACTTAAAATACTAACAAGTGAACAGAAAAGCAAAATTAAGCCAACATAAACTTAAAAGTCATATTTAGCTATTAATGCAAACAAAGAGAGGAAAATTTATCTCACCTTGTGATGGAAGCAGTACTAGGAGATTTATATTTATAATACTGTGCATCTACCACAAGACCCCCCATTTTAGGCCTCTTTTACAGTGAGAATACTGACACTAAGGAGGGGAAAGTCAATTTAAAAACCTCAAGCGACAAAAATCAAGCATAACAATGTGTTAGAGGGATAGGTTTCAATGACAGAAACTATAATATAAATGATTATATTGAAAAGATGTTCACCAGTACATTGAATACTGTTCTTGATCATAGCTTTATGAATGTTCTGACAAGCACAGGTCCTGCCAGAGGAGAACTAGTCTTCAGAGAATGGTTTAACTCCTGGGTTTGGGGATGAGATCAACATTTTCTCCCCTGTGACTGTCCCAAGTAGGTATGGCCAGGAGCACAGGGAGCACAGGCATAGCAGAGCAGCTCAGACAGGGTACTTCTGAGTTCCATCTGTACCCAGGAGCTGTGCCAGGGGAGAGCTGATCTCCCAGGGGTGCTAAGACAGGCTTGTAGACCCAAAGGAGGGACAAGCTCCAGCCAGACACATCAGTACTAACTAATACCAGAGATAACCAGATGGCGAAAGGCAAATGCAAGAATGTTACCAACAGAAACCAAGGTGACATGGCATCATCTGAACCCAGTTCTCACACAACAGCAAGTTCTGGATACCCTAACTCACCAGAAAAGTAAAATTTGGATTTAAAATCACAGTTCATGATGCTGATAGAGGACTTCAAGAAGGACATAAATAACTCCCTTTAGAAATATAGGAGAACACAGGTAAATAAGTAGAAGCACTTAAAGAGGAAACACAAAAGTTCCTTAAAGAATTACAGGAAAACACAGCCAAACAGGTGAAAGAATTGAACAAAACCATTCAGGATCTAAAAATGGAAGTAGAAACAATAAAGAAATCACAAAGTGAAACAATTCTTTAGATAGAAAATCTAGGAAAGAAATCAGGAGTCATAGATGCATCAACAACAGATATCATAGATGCATCAACAACAGAATAGAAGAGATAGAAGAGAGACTCAGGGGCAGAAAATACCATAGAAAACATTGACAAAACAGTCAAAGAAAATGCAAATTGCCAAAAGTTCCTAACCAAAAACATCCAGGAAATTCACGACACAATAAGAGACCAAACCTACGGATAATAGGTATAGAAGAGAGAGAGATTTCCAACTTAAATGGCCAGTAAATGTCTTCAACAGAATTATAGAAAAAAAAAAAAAAAAAAACTCCCCTAATCTAAAGAAAGAGATGTCCATGAACATACAAGAATCCTACAAAACTCTGAATAGATTGGACCAGAAGAGAAATTCTTCCTGTCACATAAAGATCAAAATACTAAATGCACTAAACAAAGAAAGAATATTAAAAGCAGTAAGGGAAAAAAGTAAAGTAACATATAAAAGCAGACCTATCAGAATTACACCAGACTTCTCACCAGAGACTATGAAAGCAAGATCATGGGCAGATGTCATACAGACCCTAAGGGAACACAAATGCCAGACCAGGCTACTGTACCCAGAAAAACTCTCAATTACTGTAGATGGAGAAACCGAGGTATTCCAGGACAAAAACAAATTTGTACAATATCTTTCCAAAAATCCAGACCATCAAAGAATAATAAATGGAAAACACCAACAAAAGGAGGGAAACTACACCATAGAAAAAGCAAGAAAATAATGTTATCTTAAAAAACCAAGAAGAAGAGAACCATATAAAAATAATTCCACCTCTAATAACAAAAATAACAGGAAGAAACAATCACTTTTTCTTAATATCTCTTAATATCAATGGACTCAATTCTCCAATAAAAAAAAACATAGACTAACAGACTGGATAGGTAAAAGGACCCAACATTTTGCTGCATACAGAAAACTCACCTCAGGCACAAAGACAGCCTACCCAAGAGTAAAAGGTTGGAAAATAATTTTTCAAGCAAATGGTCCCAAGAAACAAGATGCAGTAGCCAATCTAATATTGAATAAAATTGACTTTAAACCAAAGGTTATCAAAAAAGATAAGGAAGGACACTTAATACTCATCAAATAAAAATCTACCAAGATGAACTCTCAATTCTGAACATCTATGCTCCAAATGCAAGGACACCCACATTCATAAAAAAAAGTTACTAAAGCTCAAAGCACACATTGCATCTCACACAATAATAATGGGAGACTTCAACACCCCACTCTCAACAATGGACAGATCATGGAAACAGAAACTAAAAAGAGACACAGTGAAACTAACAGACGTTATGAACCAAATGCATTTAACAGCTATCTATGGAACATTTTATCCTAAAACAAAAGAATATACTTTCTTCTCAGCACCTCACAGTACATTCTCCAAAATTGACCAAATAATTGGTCAGAAAACAGGCCTCAGCAAATATAAGAAGATTGAAATTATCTCATGCCTCCTACCAGATCACTAAGGACTCAATGATACTTTGGTCGAATTTAATGAAAATGTAGGCAGAACAAACCCCAACTTATTGAACACAACGAAAGCAGTGCTTCGAGGAAAACCCATAGCACTGAGTGCCTCCGAAAAGAAACTTGAAAGAGCATATACTAGCAGCTTAACAGAACATGTGAAGGACCTAGAACAAAAAGAAGCAAATATACCCAAGAGTATATGGCAGGAAATAATCAAACTCAGGGCTGAAATCAATCAAGTAGAAACAAAAAGAACTATACATACAATCAACCAAACCAAAAGCTTCTTTGATAAAAAAAAAAAAAAAAAAAAAAAAAACAAGATTGATAAACCATTTGCCCAACTAACCAGAGGGCACTGAGACAATATCAAAATCAACAAAATCAGAAATGAAAAGGAGATATAACAGATACTGAGGAAATCCAGAAAATCATCAGATCCTACTACAAAAGCCTATACTCAACACAACTGGAAAATCTAGATGAAATGGACAGTTTTCTAGGCAGATACCAGGCCCCAAATTTAAATCAAGATCAGATAAAGGATCTATACAGTCCCATATCCCCTAAAGAAATAGAAGCAGTTATTAACAGTCTCCCGGTTTAAAAAAAAAAAAAAAAAAAAGCCCAGAACCAGACAGGTTTAATTCAGAGTTCTATTATCAATTCTCTCCAAATTATTCCACAAAATAAATTCAGAAGGAACACTAACCATTTTTTTCTATGAAGTCACAATTTCTCTGATACCTAAACCACACAAAGACCCAACAAAGAAAGAGAACTTCAGACCAATTTCCCTTATGAACATTGATGCAAAAATACACAATAAAATTCTTACCAACCGAATCCAAGAACACATCAAAATGATCTTTCACCATGATCAATTAGGCTTCATCCCAGGGATGCAGGGATGGTTCAATATACAAAAATCCATCAATCAATGTAGTCTACTATATAAACAAACTCAAAGAAAAAGAAACTCACATGATCATTTCATTAGATGCTGAGAAAGTATTTGACAAAATTTAGCATCCTTTCATGTTAAAAATATTGGAAAGATCAGGAACTCAAGGCCCATACCTAAACATAGTAAAAGCAATATACAGCAAACCAGTAGCCAACATCAAACTAAATGGAGAGAAACTTGAAGCAATCCCACTAAAATCAGGGACTAGTCAATGCTGCCCACTATCTCCCTACTTGTTCAATATAGTACTCAAAGTGGTAGACAGAGCAATTAGACAACAAAAGGTCAAAGGGATACAAATTGGAAAGAAAAAAGTCAAAGTATCACTGTTTGCAGGGACTAGACAGGGCTGCCCACTATCTCTATACCTGTTCAATACAGTACTCAAAGTCCGAAACAGAGCACTTATAAACAACAGGAGGTCAAAGGAGTACAAATTGAAAAGGAAGAAGTCAAAGTATCACTATTTGCAGATGATATGACCCCAAAAATTCCTCCACAGAACTCCTAAATCTGATAAACAACTTCAGTAAAGTGACTGGAATAAAATAAAATTAACTCAAACAAATCAGTAGCCTTCCTATACTCAAGGGATAAAGAGACTGTGAATGAAATTAGGGAAATTACAGCCTTCACAATAGTGACAAATAATAGAAAATACCTTGGTGTGTCTCTATCCAAGCAAGTGAAACATCTGTATGACAAGAACTTCAAGTCTCTAAAGAAAGTAATTGAAGAAGATTTAAGAATATTGAAAGATCTCCCATGTTTCTGAATTGGCAATCCAGGGTTAATGTAGTGCAAATAGACATCTTTTCTAATGCAATCTACAGATTCAATGCAATCCCCATCAAAATTCCAACTCAATTCTTCATAGAGTTAGAAAGAGCAATTCTCAAATTCATCTGGAATAACAAAAATACCCAGGTTAGGGAAAATGAACTTCTGGTGGAATCACTATCCCTAACCTCAGTCTATACTACAGAGCAATATTTGTAAAAACTGCATGGTATTGGTACAGAGATAGGCAAGTAGATCAATGGAATAGAACTGAAGACCCAGAAATGAACTCACATACCTATGATCAACTGATCTTTGACAAAGGAGCTAAAAATTATCCAGTGGAATAAAAGACAGCGTTTTCAACAAATGGTGCTGGTTCAACTGACAGTCAACATGCCGAAGAATGCAAATTCTTCCATTCTCATCTCCCTGTACATAAAACCAGATGCACTGAAATCTAATAGAAAATGAAGTGTGGAAGATCCTGGAGCAAATGAGTTCAGGGGAAAATTTCCTGAACAGAACACCAATAGCTTATTCTCTAAGATTAAGAATTGACAAATCATAAAATGTCAAAGCTTCTGTAAGGCAAAGGACATTGTCAATAGGACAAAATGACATCCAACAGATTGGGAAAATATCGTTACCAATCTTACATCTGACAGAGGCCTAATATCCAATATATACAAAGAACTCAAGAAGTTAAATTCCTGAGAAACAAATAACCTTTTTTGTTTGTTTGTTTGTTTGTTTGATTGGTTGGTTTTTATGGTTTTTTTGAGACAGGGCTTCTCTGTGTAGCCCTGGCTGTCCTGGAACTCACTCTGTAGACCAGGCTGGCTTCAAACTCAGAAATTTGCCTGCCTCTGCCTCCCAAGTGCTGGGATTACAGGTGTGCGCCACCAAGTCTGGCACAAATAACCTTTTAAAAATGAGGTATTCCATTAAGCAAAGAATTCTCCATGGAGGAATACCTGATTGCTGAGAAATAACTAAAGATATGTACAACATCCTTAATCATCAGGAAAATGCAAATCAAAATAACTCTTGAGATTCCACCTCACACCAGTGAGAATGGCTAAGATCAAAAATTCAGGGGACCGTATATGCTGGTGAGGTTGTGGAGAAAGAGGACCACTCCTCCACTGCTGTTGTGATTGCAAGCTGGTAAAAATAAATGAAGAAATAAATAAATAAAAAACCCTCTGGAAATTAGTTTGGCAGTTCCTCAGAAAATTGGACATAGTACTACCTGAGGACCTAGTTTTACCACTTCTGGGCATATACCCAGAAGATGCTCCTACATGTAATAAGGACACATGCTCCACTATGTTCATAGCAGTCTTATTTATAATAGCCAGAAGCCGGAAAGTATCCAGATGTCCTTCAAGAGAGGAATGGATACAGAAAATATGGTATATTTGCACAATGAAATACTACTCGGTTATTACAAACAATGAAGTCATAAAATTCTTAGGCAAATGGATGGAACTAGAAAATATCATCCTTAGTGAGGTAACCCAATCACAAAAGAACACATATGGTATGCACTCTCTGATAAGTGGATATTAGCCCAAATGTTCAGAATATCCAAGATATAATTCACAGACCACATGAAGCTCAAGAAGAAGGAAGACCAAAGTGTGGATACTTTGGTTCTTCTTAGAAGGGGGAACAAAATTCCCATGGATCACAGCCAACCAATAGACTGAGCCTAGGGTCCCCAATGGAGGAGCTAGAGGAAGGTCCCAAGGAGCTGAAGGGGTTTGCAGCCCCATAGGAGGAACAATAATATCAACCAACCAGTAACCCCAGAGCTCACTGGGGTTAAACCACGAACCAAACAATACACATGGAGGGACTCATGGCTCCAACTACATATGTAGCAGAGGATGGCCTTTTTAGACATCAATGAGAAGAGAGGCCACTGGTCCTGTGAATGCTAGATGCCCCAGTGTAGGTGAATACCAGGTCAGGAAAGTGGGAAGGGAGGGGTTGGTAAGCAGGGGGAGTGGTATAGGATAGGGGGTTTTCAGAGGGGAAAGGAGGAAAGAGGATAACATTTGAAATGTAAATAAAGGAAATATCTAATGAAAAATTTAAAAAAATAAAATAACAAAAAATGTTCTGAAAAATTCTTCAAATGATTGTTTCTGATATATTCGTCCTTGAGAAAAATCCACACCAAGTGTTATAAATAACATAATGAAAGTACTTCTAAAAGCTTTGTTATTATTTGATTTCACATAAAAACACAGGTTGTTGAATTTGAACTGATGAAGATCAGTTTAATTTTGGATTGATTCCTCCAACACCAATAATTTTTCTTGCTATTGATACTGTAACAATCCACTCTAAACCATCAAAATAGAAATGAATAAATGGAAAAAATGAAAATGCAAATAACTAATATTTCTACTTTGATTTTTTTATTTTATTGAATAGAATCTTCATTACATTTCAAATGCTAAAGCCTTTCCTGGTTTTCCCCCTCCCTGAAAACCTCCAACCTCTTCTTCCACCCCCTGCCTCCAAGTATATACACCTCCACCCAACCCACTTCCACCCCCGCTCCATTTTCCTTTGTTGGGGCATCTATTGAGCCTTCACCTGACCAAGGACCACTCCTCCCACTGATGCCCGACAAGGCATTCCTCTGCCACATTTTTGTCTGGAACCATGTGCACCCCTTGATTGATGGTTTAGTCCCTGCGTGTCCAGAGGCATCTTGGTGGCCAACATTGTTTTTCATCCCATGGGGCTGTAGACCCCTTCAGCTCCTCCAGACCACCCTCCAACTCCTCCATTGGGGACCCCACACCCAGACCAATGGTTGGCTACTAGCACCTACCTCTGTATGTGTAAGGCTCTGACAGGGCCCCTCTGGAAATAACCATGAAATGTTCCTTTTGGTATGCACTTATTTTTCATTTTTTGTTAGAGAATTTATTTTCTATTTCTGTTTCCCTGTATGCGTGTGTTTTTATATTTATATGCATTAAGAGATTATACAATAATTTCTATTTATAACAGGGCACAAAGCTAAAACATTGGCCTACTCACCTGTATGGAAATAACTGAAATTTTTGTTAAACCATTTCTTAATTCATTGTAGATTGCATGATATACTCATTGAAAAATTAAGAAAATTTCTCATAGGCTAGAAAGGGAGAGACTTTGGAAATCCAGAAAGATAAATGAGCACAAAACTAATTTTGCCTAAGGTCATCTGTCCAATCTTGAGACTTCAAGGTTCATTTTGATGGCTACTTGGGATATGGATCAAGGTATTACTGTTGTTACTGACCTGTCAGCTATTTATTTCTTGGGTGTGGCTGGACTGTTGCCTGTGTTAAACTGTGTCTTTTATGTCTCTTTGTGTGTGTGTGTGTGTGTGTGTGTGTGTGCGTGTGAATCTGTGCCTGTTGCTAACAAAGAACTTTGCATTTATTGAAGAGCACAGTAAGCATGGTATCAGGATAAAGTAAAAGGTATCTTTTTACAGAAATCTTCAACAATTTTATGAAGGAAGTAATTACTCTACTGGCCACAGCAGACCCAGAGTATCACTCAAAACCATGAAAAAATCTTATCCCCCTTTAGCCACATGTTGCTTCCAACATTTACAGAGTATTATATTGCTTAAGGTTGCTCTCAACCTGTTTGCTGCTTTCAGAAAATTATTATTACAACACCTACATCCAACATTATAGGTCAGGGACATGACCCAGTACATAACTTAAGATTAAAGCTATGCCTTTAGGCTCAGTTGTAAGAGCTGATTGAATGGGGAGAGCTAGGTTCATTGCTTTCTTAAAAGCAGTTTAAATTTAAACAGAATGAATATAATATATGATTGCAGGTTGCATATACAGTCCTAAATGATCTTGAGGCATATTATTTATTGAGGTGCAAGATGTGAAAAAAGTTTATTCTCTGAAAAGGAAAGAGATATTTCCATAAAAATGTTTCACCACAGTGGATAATCTGATACATAATTAAAGACAAAAGAATATGGTTTTTCGTTTTATTGCCTGAGAATTTCATAGATGTAGCCCAAGTTCATGTGCTCTTTTAAAAAGTATTTCTCTTATTTTTGATATTAATATATAATTATGTCATTTACCCTTTCCATAACCTCCCTCCAATCCTCCCATACGGTCATTCTTGCTATTTTTCAAATCCATGGCTTCTCTTTTCATTAATTGTTATTATATGCTCAGATGAACTACATATGGATATATAAATATGAATATATATAAAACTTGCTTAGCATGTATAATGTTCCTTGTATAAATGTTTTTATGAATGCCTATTTGCTATTGGGTGACCAATTTTGTTTCCTTGGAGTACTCTTTCTCCCACTTTTGTTTTTTGTTTTTGTTATTGTTGTTTTTGTTTTTGTTTTGTTTTGTTTTGTTTTGAGACAGGGTTTCTCTGTATAGATGTGGCTGTCCTGGAACTCACTCTGTAGACCAGGCTGGCCTCAGACTCAGAAATATGCCTGCCTCTGCCTCCCAGAGTGCTGGGATTACAGGCGTGCACCATCACCACCTGGCTCTTTCTCCCACTCTTAACATCACTGTTACCTGTAGTACTTTACATAGGGCTGAGGCCTTCCCCATCTACTTTGTTGTGACTATTGGTGTCATCCTTGTTCAGCTCATGGTTAGGCAACTATGTAGTAAGACTTTATACATGTTGCCTCTGACATTCTTAGGAGACACCATATCATCATAATCTCTAGGTACTTTTTGCCTTTTACAATTTTTCTGCTCTCATTTTTTGTTTTTTGTTTTTTGTTTTTTTTTATTTTTGGTTTGGTTTGGTTTTTTGAGACAGGGTTTCTCTTTGTAGCCATGCTGTCCTGGAACTCACTCTGTAGACCAAGCTGGCCTTGAACTCAGAAATTCGCCTGCCTCTGTCCCCCAAGAGCTGGGATTAAATGTGTTTGCCACCACTGCCCGACTTTACACTCCCTTTTATACAATGTTTCATGAGCCTTACCTGCAGTAGTTGTATTATATATGTATCAGTTATGACTGGCCTCCACAATTCTGTATTTTGATTGCTTGTGGTTTTCAGCAACTGGCTTCATTTGTTTCACAGAGAAATTTCTTTTACCCTGTATGAGGACTACATTTATCTTTCCGTATAAGGACAAATATTTTTAATGCAGTTATGAACTATGCTGGTTTGTTGTGTAATGTTGCAGTTGTAGGTTATTCTCCAGGACCGTGACTTCATTAACTTTCAGTACTTAGCTAGGTAAGCTTCAAGTACCAGGCATAATTTTTCTCTCCCTAAATGAGACTTGACAGTTAGTGAGCTGTTGAATAAATAATGCATGCAAGGTAAGGTGACCAACTGTGCGTTAAGGTTATTGTGTCATGGTGGTTATTGTCATGGTTCACTGGCATCCTAATTGGGTAGGACTCTTGGTTGTCTCTTTCCTTTGGAAGGTTGCCTAGTGCCTCTGTTACTATGAAAGCTTCTGGAAAAAGGAGTAAGTTCCAACTCAGGGACCTTTGAACACAGTTTATGAGGTGCATGGTCTATTCAACAACAGGGGTTCTTCTTTCACCTTTAAAGATCTGCTCATGAAATTGTGAAACTTAAGTCAGATATTTAAGGTACTTATCAATTAATGGTCAATTCTTAGAGTAATTCCAAAATACACACACACACACACACACACACACACACACACACACACACACACACACAGGGAGAGAGAGAGAGAAAGAGAGAGAGAGAGGTGGGGGGGTTATCCAAGATTAAGATAAGATAGATCTGTCTATCTGTTGGTCTATCTTTCAACCTATCATTCAATGTGTCTACTAGATATGCTTTCCACTTCCAGCAATTCCTCTCGTAGACATGTACATTATTGTCTTTTGTTTTTATACCACCAGTGCTATAAGGTGTTTATGGGAATAATATAAAATGTTAGCAGTATGCTTTGCCTTTGTGTTCTAAAATTAGATTATGGAAAAGAGATAAGATTTTATCCATTAGCTAGTAATTGTAGACAGTATTATGTACCATCTTAATTATTATATTTTCATTCTTGTTGAGAAGACACTCTATTTGTATCACTAAGGAACTAAATCTTACTCTACTATCAGTTTAATTTCACTTCAAAATTACCAGTGCACTAGTGGGAAAATTTTTGTCATGATCAACATATACTAAGACTTAAATTGAATTAATATACAAGATAATTAATAGACATTGAAATTTAAAATCCTAGAATAATCTGTGATTTTCATGGTTTGGTTCAGTAACCAAACAGGACTGGTTTGCTTCAGTTTTCATTTTCTGTCTTCTAAAGAGTTGATCTCATCCAGATAAAGTTACACCTAGAATCCAAGATAGCTGCTAACAACTATGTGGGACTATATTTATATATTGTGGTAATGTTAATTGATGCTTTGAAGTGTTTGAAATTGGCTCCAGTTGTTCTTGGTTTATCTCTAGGGATTTGAAATAAGGATACTTCTATGAAAATTTTCTAACAAAGTTCAAGAGTCTGTTGCTATAAGAGAGGAAATAGACTTGGGAGTAAACCAACAGATATCTGCTACATAGATTAATCATTCCTTTAGATGTAGTTTCTGGGGCTGGTGAGAAGGCTCAATAGATAAAAGTGATTATTTAGCAAATTTGGAATCCTGAGTTTGATCTTGGAACCCAGGTAAAGATAGAAAGGAAGAAATGACTCTGAAGTTGCCCTGTATATTCAACATGTGCACTATGGCACTGGTGGAATGGCACTTCCCCCAATTACACACACACACACACACTAAACATACACACACACACACACACACACACACACACACACACACACACACACACACACTAAAAATATGTATGTAGTTTCTAAAATCTTTCAGGAGGATTGTTTGATCTAATTAAGTCCCCTAGAGGAAGTACATACTCTAAAACCTCAATCAAAAATACACACAAGTACATAGAATTTCTTCAGATTTTGTTGATTTTGTTTATGCAGCATATGCAAAAATGGCAATACAAGTTGCTGTCTAATTGGACATTTGATTCATTTCCCAGGATATAGTCTGTACAATAATAATAAAGAATTGGAAACCAGTAATATGTTTATTGGTTTGGAAGCTTGGAAAATTCTTTCTCTGGTTTACAGATTTGCTCTGATAGTATATGATTATGGGAAGTAATGTGACTGACTTACTGAAAATGCTGAAGTCATAAGTACTGACAAAATGTCTGAGCTGAATCATCATTTCTTTTTTTAGGCCAGAAGTGTTCATTTAGGATATGAACCTTGCCAATCACATTTTAACCTTCATGAGAGTATTTCTCACACATAATATATAAATAACTAAAAATGCTATTGAATTAATTCCTACTGAGTTTTGGAAACTTTACAACTTCGAAAGTTATCTTTCTCACTTTTTAATCTAGACTAGACATGTTAAGAAATATGAGAAAAGGATCAGTAGAAAGATTATATAGACAATTTCCTGCTAACATTTTCTTTGTATGTTTTAGACTTTTTGAATATGATTTTTATGAAGAAGACTAAATGCCATTACACAGCACACAAGTCTTGGCAAAAATTAAGAAAACCAATAGCAGCGTCACTATTATTATAATTTTTAGGAAGTTGGAAGTCAGTTTACTTCTCCCAATCTGTTTGCATTTCTTTTAATTTGTGGCAACCTATGGTGAGATTCTACACTTGGTGAGAGATTCTACACTATGTTATGATCTTTAGGTTACAAATGTTATTTCCAATTTTTCATTTTGTTTTCTTTTTTTGATCAAAGATTACTTTGTCCCACTTGCCATATCCCGTGAGGTTTTGGACTTGCCCTGTCAGGAAAACAAAACCAAAAACAGACAAACACATGAACAGAACAGCTGGGATCTGGTACCTTCATTGCTTTTACAATGAACACAGAGATTTTTTTTAGAACTTAGCTTTGAGTACAGATCTAACTCAATTTGAAAACCTTCCACTTTTCTGCAGAGACCTCTATAACCATATTCTTTGGTACAATGCAAATTCTGTTTTGATTAAGGCCTAGGTAGCACACCCCCAAGGGTTCTTTGCTTGCATCTGAATGCATATAGTTCTTTTGTCGAAAATATGCCATTCCACCATCAAGCATCATCTGGATACAAGACGTTTCTCAAATGAGCTGACAATAACAACCATGCCTTCATGGGGACCAAAGAATTTCAGTATGAAACGTTGTCTTCTTGGCTAGTTTCCCTACTTCCACTTTGGCTTGGACTAGCACTTTCAGGAGATTGAAAAGGCCCTGTAGTCAGGCTTTTATGGCAGCTATTTTATCAAGGCAATGGACCACTTTCCCTTTTCTGTTAATGAGCATTAGAAGTAGCTTTCCTCAGCAAATTCTTTTCACAGAAAGCCCTGCTGAAGTCCTGAGTGTTTCCCTCTTTCCTTCTGCTTTTCCTCCCCGTTACTTAAATAGTTTAAAACACACACAGGAAGAACACAATGGCAAACATCCAACAACACCTCCTATTCACTGTCCAGGATAAGGATTATATTTGTAACCATAGTAACCATTTCTAGCTGTCATGTATTTCTCTCTTGAAATCTCTTGCATATTTAAAATACATGGAACAACTCAAGCTTATCACTGAACTAGGAAAGGAACTCTCCTATGTCACTATATTTCTTTTTGAAGAAATTTTATTTTCCCCTATTGAAGTCTAAACGTTTGAAAACAAGTGTGCATGTAACACAATGTCAGCTTTTTCCTGCAGATATTGAAAAACTCCCAGAAGATTTATAAGTACTCTTTGCAAAGGTGGACCAAGAAGATGACTGAAAAAAACAGCTGACATTGATAAAGAAACACACATTTATTACATGCTATTTAAAAAATGTTGACTTACTGGAGGAGAAAGGGGATCACTAAGAAGAACTCTGTGCTGGATGTGGGAACACCCATTGTGTCACTAAGAAAAGATGAGCTGTTGCGTTTTCCACTTTTCCTATATGTTTGATTTCCAGGTTGTTCAATGTGGGAATGATCAGGAGTGGGAGCTGATGATGTCTTCATCCATGAGCAGAATCATTACTCTACCTGTTGTCTTGAAATGTTGACAGCAGAGGCTCCAGATGACAAACCACACAGTAGAATAGCTGTGGAACTACAAGGAGGAACTTAAAGTGGTAAGTTTTCATTTAATTTGACTCTTCTGTGATTCCACACTTCCCTCTCCTCAGGTGATATCCTTTCTCCTGTCTCCTGGCTTACTCACAGGTTTAAAGCATATTAGAAAGACACCACAAAGAAAGATAATATGTTGATGTCTTTGTTGTGTTTCCATTTGAATTCATAGTTTGAATCCTGATAAGATTAATCTTAGTACCTTCACTGATCATATGCAACCTTCTCATTTCTGATGTGATTTTTCCTATCACAGAAGAAGTTCTCATAGGCGAGACATAGCCTATGTTCTCCAGTATTTTTCTTTGCTACCTTGTGATGAATGACTCTTTAGGTACAGCTGTAGCTTTTGGATTTTGGCAAGAGTTTTTCCTACTGTTCTTAGGTACATTTGGGAGGTGGGAAGTCATGTATTTCATTAAAAAGTATGGATCTCAAACTTGGGAAGGCTTACCTAATTTCTTCCTCTTTCAATCTCTCAAATTTAGAGTTCTTTTCTCAGCAGTAATCCGATTATCTACTTAATGATTCTTTATATGTTTCTTACTCAATGTAGCAATACAATTTGAATATGTATCTTCAAAAGATACTGAATGGTATATTTAATAACTAGTATGGATAGTCACACATAGACACATAAATGTGCAATTATGTATATATACATGCATGTGCACAAGTATGAATAGGTATGTGCATGCATGTCTGCACATGTGCTACAAATTTCAATGAACAAAATTTTGGTAGCAAGGTTCAAACATGAAATTTAGATGTTTATCAGAAAAGTCCATGAAAAATACTCTCAGATGTAGAACCTTCCCTGTTTAGAACTGGGCCAGTGCTGTTGGCAATGGTAACCTACCTAGGGAAAAAGAAAGTGATAAAAAACTATTTATTGAGTTCCAAAACACTGACTTCAAAACAATTAAACTAATGAAGTAGTTTCACTATTTCTGAACTCAAAGAGAGTCTTTAAAAATTAAATTGTTTTTAACTCATGATTTGTTAACTCAATAAATGTGGTTTTTCAATTTAATTGCTTTTAGAGCCACTGGTTTTGAGTGTAATGTAAGTTTTAATTTTTTCCTTTATTATTACCTTACTTGAGTTAATGACTCTCAATCAAGCTTTTCTTTCTACCTTGATGGTTTCAAAGACCAATTTTCAGGGAGTCCATGCACTACAGGAAAATGAGTATGAACTCCAGCTCTCCTTAGTGTACAACTTTCTGAAATATTGGTGAGAATAAATGCCATCTCTACACAAGTTGTTTAAGCTCCAAGAAACTCTCCTTTCCTGAAATAATCTGAGGAATTCTCCATTACTTCATAACAATACCTACAAAAACAGTCTGTAGTCATTTCCTGATTTCTTCCCTATGACCTCTCTCTTTTTAAGATAAAAATATTATTATTATTTTTAATCAAAGGCCAACTTCTATTACTTTGGTTTAAATTCTCTCTTGCTTTCTTGGTGTTTTAGAGACAATTATCTCATTAAAATTTTATTTTATCAAAATAACCTTAAGCTATAATATTTTCAAACTTTTTTCTATTTTCATTTTATATTCTATATTGAAATTAATTTAAACATCGTGTTTAACCAAAATGATGAGTGAATTCTTTATTTACAAACCCAAAAGAATGCATTTCACTCTTTATTTTGTTCAATCTCTGAACATTTTTCAGTATTGATGTGTCTTTCTTCAATTATTGTCTTCTAACCATAGTGTCCAGTTTTGGTCAGTGGGAATCCAATCATAGTTCAATTCTTTAAAATTTTCAGTTTTCTCCAGTTTCAGATTTATAAGCCTTTCTATGTCTCTGCATCTACTGTGCATCTGATTTCGTAAATTCTAATGACCACAAGCAGTACTTTTGAGAATTGTGTTATAACCTGAGACATTATTTGTTGAAGTTCTGACTTTCAGTTCCTCAGAAGTTGGACAATTACAGGGATTTTTCAAAATGTGATAACTAGACTAACTTAACACAACATAGTTTGCACGATTGTGGCAAGAGAAAATCTCAGAATACAGATATGCACCAAGAATATACATACAAGAGAACAACACACTTGTGCCAGTGCTGGAAGAAGGTAGCCTTTTGAGATTCAAGGAGTAAGGCCTCGTCATAAACTAATAGTGCATAGAACATCTTGATCTTCTATTTATTTTTTGAGATTTCTTTTTTCAATTTTTTTGATATTTTCTTTATTTACATTTCAAACTAAATAACCTTTCCACGTTTCTCCCAAGAAATCCCCTATCCCCTCTCCTCCCCCTACTTCTATGAGTGTGCTCCTCCATTCACCCACCCACCCACTTCTGCCTCCCACCCTCACATTCCCATACACTGGGGCATAGAGCCTTCACAGGACCAAGGGCTTCTTCTCCCATTGATGCCCAAGAAGGTCATCCTCTGCTACATATGCAGCTGTGTCATGTTCCTCCATGTGTCAGTTTTGTTTGGCAGTTTAGTCCCTGGGAGCTCTGGGGGGTCTGGTTGGTTGATATTGTCGTTCTTCCTATGGGGTTGCATACTCTTCAGCTTCTTCAGTCCTTTCATTAACTCCTCCATTGGGGACCCAGTGCTCAGTCCCATAGCTGTACTTTTAATCCATAATTGTGGGGACATAAATTATCATTTCTCTAGCCACCAAGGATATGGTATTTTTGTTATAGCACTTTCAATAAATAAAAAATTTCCTTATTATCTTGATGTTAAGGATGCCAAATTTTATATTTTCATTTTCTGATCCTTGATCAACTACCAGAATGGCATACCCAGCTACAGTCTTGAAATCTACTATTCCATACATCTCCCAAACTTATGAACATTATATGCCCAGATCTACTTGCATTTACAAACCAGTTTCTTTTCATCTATATCATTTCTGTATCTCCTTCCTGTGGATTGTACTATCAAACATACATTCCTGTTTCCTCCACCTTCAAAATATTCAAAAGAAAAATAGATGATTTAGAATGTGTTTTGGCGCTATCTATATTACATCTATTGTCATTATCACAGTTCTTGTTAAAAGGCTAAATTTTACTTCTCTAAATAAAATTATACCTTTTCTGCTCCACCTCTTTCTTGCTTGCTTTCCAGGTTGTTTTCTACAGGCAATTGCCATAGCAAGCTTTAGAAATATGTGTGATAGTACTGCTGCATTTCTTTAAGTTCTTTGGTGAATTTCTATTGTATCTTATATGCATTTTCAACATTTTGAATATAGCACACAAGTTTCTGTGTGATTTGTCCCCTTGTTTATTTCTTATGATTTTTTCTTTTTACCCATGAATGTGTAGTTAATCTAAATTATCTTAATTTTCAGTAAAGTCCTGATTCCAGACACATATTATTTATCTTCCTGAAAGTTCTCTTCACTCTCTAAATATTCTCCCTTCTTTCATTAGGGTTCACTTTGACATCCCCAGGTTACCCATGACTGAAATGTCTACACAGCAATTCCATACCTATTAACTTTGTAAATACACCAATTTGTTAACTTCATGGCATGTATTCAATCTCTTAATGATTTTACATGCATTGTCCATTTTCTGGTCTATTAACTGAAACATGAGATTTCTGAGGTCAGGTGTCTTGTGTTATATTTCTTCACTGGTAGTACATAACAACCCCAAATTCAGATTATGTTTGTGTGTTTTCATGGTTCATTGCAAGTTAGTAAGTGAATTTTGTTGGCAAAATAAGATGAAATGAAAGTATTAACTAATTTGAGAGTTTTCTTTTTGCTGGCTCTTTAATAGAAAAGATTCATGCTGACATGGGATGCCCTCAGTTTGAAAGATATTATTTCTTTATAGACTTCTGGGGTTTCTGCTAAGTAGTTGGTCTCACAAAGTTTTGTATAGATAAGATAACAGATTCATATTGGTGACCAATGTTCCTCCATGGACTCTATTGAGATATATAGGTATTATAATACATTGACTGAAGTACCAAAGATAAAACTCATGAATTACCATACAGGAATGTGTTAGTTTTATTTTTTTGTTTGTTTCTATGATAAAATTCCTTGTCATGGCTTGAGTGATGGCTCAGAAGTTAATTAGATTTGTTGCACATTCATGAGAATCAGAGCTAGGATAACAGCACCAATGTAACAAAGCCAGCTTCTTGCACATGGTTGTAACCTTGTGTTCCATGGGGAAAATACAGGGGGTGGCTGTTAGTTATAGATTCCAGATTAGACAATAATATGTGTGCCCATGATTCTGTGAGGCTATGACTTGAAGTAATAAATGGAGAGTGATAGAGTAGGACACCTGACATCCTCTTCTCATATTTTCTTGAATGTACAGGTACACAGATATGCATCTACATATATGTATATTCTCACATATATACAATTTACAGGTACCTACACAAAATTAAAAATTAAAATGTGACATACATATAAATAAAATTTAAAAATAAAACACCAGAACAGGAAAAACATAAGGAAGCAGTAGTTTATTTTGGCTCATAATTCCAGGTTTTATGTATCTTAGGATAGTTGGTCACACTGCATCAGAATTCAAGAAGCATATTGACCCATCTCTCTAGCCCTGTAAGGAGATATTCATAGTGACTTGATTTTTTTAGTATTGGATTGGATCTACTAAAATACTCTAACATTTGGAAAATCTTGAAACTAGAAACAGATACAGAAACTAGATTCAAGTAAAATGAGTTTATGTGGGATGGGATATACATAAGCAAGAGAGGTAGCAAGTGGAAAGAAAAACCTTCAACCTATGTATTGCTAAGGAATTACCTTGATGTGAATGGGACTGCTTTGTGGGAAAACAATGAACAAAAGGCATGATTCATATTAAACTTATGTCATTGGTTGGATGGTACATTAGCACTTTCACTCTTGGGTGTCATGGAGTAAAGTCTGTTCCAAGGGAATAATTCAGCATTTCCTAATCTCCATGCATTTCAGTGATTGGGAGATGAAAAGAAAAAAAAGCACATCAGTCAAAGATAATGGCCTCTGGCAGGCAGATCCATACAGTGTGAAGCACACTGAAAAGTAATACAATCTCGCAAAGATAGGATTTCCATTAACATGATAACTGAATATATTATTTATGTATATATGTTGAGTGCATTAGACTAGAAAAAATAACCAACTAGAATGTAGTTCTTTTTTATTGATATTATGTAATAACTATAAGAATATACAACTTACATCATTAGAACACATGTAATCTTACAAAATAGTGTTGCTAAACAAATGACATTTTATTCAAACTATATAAAATGAATCAATTGAAATGTTCCACAAATATTAATATAAAGATGAACTATTCAATTAGATCTCATCTAAATACATTTTAAATGTTAATGCTGGTTAAGGCAAAATTCAGTTACCACTGACGGTATGAACATAGAACCAATAATCCATAGAAAAACCTTGACATTCATAGAAGCATGGGACAGACATGGAGGACAATAGTAAAATAAATGGGTAGAGGGTTCTATAAGAGTGCTGAGGAAGTCATGAGGAATATATAAAGCCGATGATGATTGTGTAAAGAAGAAAGAAGACCTTGCTCAATGTAGTCCCCAATGGAGGAGTTAGAGAAAGGACTATAGGAACTGAAGAGGTTTGCAACCTCATAGGAAGAACAATATCGAACAACCAGACCTCCCAGAGCTTTCAAAGAATAAGCCATCAACCAAGGGGTAAAGCTCTAGCTGCATATGTAGCAGAGGATTGCCTTGTCAGGCATCAGTGGGAGGAAAGGTTCTTGGTCCCATGACAGCTTGATAGATGCCCCAGTGTAGGGAAATTGAGGGCAGGGGGGTGGGAGTGGGGTGGGTGGAGGTACACCCTCATAGAAGTAGGGGGAGGGAGGATTGTATAGGGGATATCCGGAAGCGGGGGAGACTGGGAATTTGACACATAAATAAAGAATATAAACAAAAATAAGAAAAAAAAGACCTTGCTCAAAATCTTAAGGATCCTAACAATCAAAATATGACAATAAGATGAGAAGTTTTGAAATGCCCATTAAGGTACTACTCTTTTAGAGAAAACAATATTTGAAAGCATTACAAATAAAGGTAGGTATACTATCACAAATATACGTTAATTTTATAGAAGCACTAAAAAGCTACAAGAAAAAGAAAAGTCTCTTCCATAAATAATGCTTTCTCCCTTAATCATTCTATTTTCTTCAACTTTCCTCTCTCCAACTAAGATTAGCAAGAGAATCTTTGGTAATTAATTTTCCCAACACAAATTTTAATGAAAGGAGATAAAGCACATCTGAATAGAAAAAATAATTAGCAGATACTATTATTTTATATATCTCATTTTTATCAGAAAACATTCATTTCCTTGCTTCTTGGCTGGCTTTAATCTCATTTTATATCTATGGGCTCTTGCTATAGTTTGGATTTTAATAAAACCAGAATATCTCCTTGTTTTACTCTAAGATTGTTTTGATAAAAGGATGAAAACAGCATTAATTATACAAGAAACCACTTTGTCACTACTTCCATGGTTTGACTTAAGATGCTCTAGAAATTGACATAAGTAGGACATAGTGTTTTATTGACCTCAATTAACAAGACAGCAACATTTCTTTTATTTGTGCCTTTAACATGGATGAAGAATAAGGAAAGTGCAATAAATTTCTAATTTAAATTTGGAACCCTGTAAAAACAGAAAGTTAGATTTGTTTAGGTCTACAACTCTGTGAGTCATGGCCAATTTTTTAACATGAGCCATCTGCCAGTATAATACTTTTAATGATACACTGGCTTGAAATTCTTTTCACATGCTCCCATGAGTTCCTGTACTCATACAGATCAAAACGAATATTTGGCTCATGCATTTGTGGCTTCTGTGATCTACTGTCTCCATTGATTTGAGTTGACAATGACCTTCATCACTTACTAAGTCTCCTCAAGGGCTAATACTTCATTTATCTGATCTTTACTCTCTAAAGGCTTTCGATATGATAAAAATAGCTCTTCCTCACTACTCTGAAGTCTCCAGTTCTGCCCCACTTCATTGTGCACACATCCTTCTGTTTCTCCTTCTCATCCATTTCTCCACCACTTACTTGCTCCTCTTAGTGGTGCCCAGGGTCTCTGAGTGTCTGGGATCATCCCAGGAGTGGTTTCAGAATTGCAATGCAACATTTGTGTATTATGGCATCTGACAGAGGTCGTCTAAGTCATAGTCTGGGCAACTTTCCTCCAAGGCATGTGTGGTGCATCTTAGACTGTCCAGGCCCCATGGAACCAGTCTGGTGGCCCTTGCAAGGGCCATCTGTCTTGGACTCACTCCTGCCCAGAGCCCATGGTTTTCAGGTGAGGTTCTTCTAGTCTCTGGCATGCTCCAAGTCCTGGGAGCTACCAGACTGGTGGTCATCTTAGGCTAGTCCCCCTGTCCAGGCTCCCTGGTTCCAAACTGGTGGTTGTCTCAGGCTTGCTTTTTTTCAGGGAATGTTAGGCTACTAAGCATAGACATAGCCTCTCTCCTCTCTGCCACCTACTGATGCTTGTGTGACAGAGCAGGCACATCTGTAATGCTGCTAGGGCCGATTAAAACCAATATATTTGAAAAACCACCAGATAAAATTATATATAAACAATAATATCTTTATAGTACATTTTCTTAACTTTTGAAAGTTATAATCATCATTTTTGCAAGACCTTTATGTGTTCTTTTTTCTTTTGTTCCTTCTTTTTATAAATCTTTAATCTTTTTTCTTTTTTTTTCTATTTTTGGGGGTGGGGACTTGAGGTAGAGTTTCTCTGTATAGTCCTGGCTGTCCTGAAACTCACTCTGTAGACCAGGCTGGCATGGATTCAGAAATCTTCCTGCCTGTCTCCCAAGTTCTTGGATTAGAGGCATGTAATACCTGTGACCAGCAATCTTTTTTTTTATTTACAGTTCAGAATTTATCCCTCTTCTGGTCCAGTCTCTGACTGTTCCACTTCCCATACCTTCTCCTGACACATGTCCCCCCCCCCCCCCCCGCTGGACCTGTTTCCAAGAGGATGTCCCCACCCCTTACCCCCACCCCACTGGATCTCACCACTCCCTGGGCCCTCAAGTCTCTGAGCTTTTTGTGCATCTTCTCTCACTGAGTCAAGAACCATCAGTCCTCTGCTGTATATGTGCTTGGGGCCTTGCATCGGTTGGTGTATGCTTCCTGGTTGGTGGCCCATTGTCTGAGAGATCCTGGGGGTCCAGGTTATTTTAGACAGCTGGTTCTCCTAAAGGGTCACCCTCCTCCTCAGCTTCTTACAGCTTTTCCCTAATTCAACCACAGGGGTCACCAGCTTCTGTGCATTGATTGAGTGTAAATATCTGCATCTGACTCTTAGCTGCTTATTGGGCCTTTTGGATGGCAGTCATGCTAGGTTCCTGTTTGTAAGCACACCATAGCATCAGTAACAGCATCAGGCCTTAGGGTCTCCCCTTGAGGTGGATCCCAATGTGGGCCTGTCCCTGGGCCTCCTTTCACTCAGGCTCTTCTCCATTTCTTGTCCCTGCAGTTCTTTAAAACAGGAATAATTCTGGGTCAGAGTTTTTGATTGTAAGATGGTAACCTTCATCCCTCCACTTGATGCCCTGTCTTTTTACTGGAGGTGGACTCTACAAGTTCCTTCTCTCCATTATAGGGCATTTCATCTAAGGTCCCTCCCTTTGATTCCTGAGAGAATCTCTTACCTCTCAGGTCTCTGGTACATTCTGGAGGGACCCCACCTCCTACCTCTCTCAGTTGTCTGTTTCTATTCTTTCTTCTGGCCCTCAGGGCTTCAGTCCTGTCCCCGCCCCAATACTTGATCACTTCTTCTCCCTGTCTTCCTCTCCCTGTCACCTTTCCCAGCCAGGTTGCTCCCTCCCTCCTTCCTTCCTTCCCTCCTTCCCTCTCTCCCTCTCTCCCTCCGTCCCTCCTGTGATTGCTTTCTTATTCCTTCCAAGTGAGATTGAGACATCCTCACTTGGGCCCTTCAGACTGTTAGCCTTCTTGTGTTCTGTGGATTGTATCTTGGATACTCTATACTTTTTAACATCTACTTATTAGTAAAAACATACCATGCATATCCTTTTGGGTCTGGGTTACCTCGCACAGGATAATATTTTCTATTGCCATCCATTTGCCTGCAAAACTCATGATGTCCTCGTTCTTAATAACTGACTAGTATTCCACTGTGTAAATGAACCACATTTTTGTATCCATTCTTCTGTCATGCTGCATCTGGTTGTTTCCACCTTCTGGCTATCACAAATAAGGCTGCTATGAACATAGTGGAACAGGTGCCCCTATGATATGGTGGGGCATCGTTTTGGTATACTCACAAGAGTGGTATAGCTTTGTCTTAACGTAGATCTATTTATAATTTTCTGAGGAACCTCCAGACTGATTTCCAGAATAGCTTTACCAGTTTGCAATCTCACCAACAGTGGATGAATGTTCCTTTTCTCCACATCCTCTCCAACATGTGCTGTCACCTGAGTTTTTGATCTTGGCCATTCTGATGTGTAAAAGAATGTCATATGTATTTATTTTTCTAATCTGGATTATCTTACTTATTATACTAATTTTCCAAATCTATTAATTTTCCCACAAATTTTATAATTTAATTTTAATGACTCGGTAAAATTGTATTGTGTATATGTACAATTTTTAACTCATTTGACATCCAAGGAGATTCCACCTATTTGTTATTTTGAATAAAAGAAAAATACATGTTGATATGCAAGTATGTGTTCTATTTTTAGTTTATTAAGACATCTCCATTATTAGTTTCATGTCTATACTGGGTAACAATCTAACAAGGAATAAATAAGTATTATACTTTCTCCACATCCTTACCAGTATTTGTTATAATTTGTTTACTTTATATTATGTTTATAATCTGTCAAATTATTTTTAATTTCTGCTTTATTGATGTCCAAAGAATTTCAATACTACATTAAATGTTTATTGGCCATTCATATTTCTTTGAAATCTCTATTTTCAGTTCCATAGCCTGTTTATTGATTGGGAGTTTTAGCTTAATATTTGCATATTTTAAATATTCTAGCAACTTATTTGAAGTATAAGGGACAAAAAAATTCTCCTATCCTGTAGTCTTCCTTTTCATTTTGCTCAGTTTCCATTTCTACACAAAAAAATTCTAAATTCAGAATTCTGTTGATCAATTCTTGGAGTTATTTCCTCTGCTTTCAGGCTCCCACTCAGAAATTCTTTGGCTATGCTTATATCTTTGAGTGTTTCCTCTGGACATTTCAGATTTAATGGTAAGGTCATTGATCCCTGCTGAATTGATTCATGTTTCATGATGTCAGATCCTCCAGCTTTGCTGACATGATTTCATTCATAGTTTCTTTTGACGAGTGTATTTTTTGATGCATTTGCCAAAAATTTCGAATGGCTAGAGAGGTATTGTTTATTACTGAGTTTGCTATTCTGTTCCATTGGTCTATATGTAGAGTAATTACATGGAAAGTAATTGTTTTCTTTTTCAGTATGCCTCTGTAGTATAGCTGGAGTAACTCTAATATAAAGTATTATATTAATACTTTATATTATTTTTATTTAAGTTGCTTTGCCTATGTCCAGTCTTTTGCATTTTGGCACATAGGGCATCACATGATTAGGAGGTGTGGCCTTTTTGGCGGAAGTGTGTCACTGTTTTGAGGTCTCCTATTCTCAAACTACATTTAGTATGTCACACTGTCTCCTTCCGTGGCCTGTGGAACAAGTTGTAGAACAGTCAGCTCCTTCTCCAGCTCCATTTCTACCTGCGTGGTGGCATGCTTCCCACCATGATGATAATGGACTAAATCTCTGAAACTACAAGCCAGATCCAATGAAATACTTTCATTTATAAGCCTTGTCTTGGCCATGGTGTCTTTTCATTGCAATAATCCCCTAAGACAGCATGTCATCTGTTGTCACTAGTGTATTTCTTATGTAGCAACCAAATTGTTGAGATTTCATGGCTGTATCATTCTTGTGATGTTTTGTTTTATTCGATATATCTTTTATTTACATTTCAAAAGATTTCCCCTTTTCTAGCCCCCACTCCCCGAAACTCCCGTAAGCCCCCTTCTCGCCCCCTGTCCTCCCACCCACCCCTTCCCACTTCCCCGTTCTGGTTTTGCCGAATACTGCTTCACTGAGTCTTTCCAGAACAAGGGGCCACTACTCCTTTCTTCTTGTACCTCATTTGATGTGTGGATTATGTTTTGGGAATTCCAGTTTTCTAGCTTAATATCCACTTATTAGTGAGTGCATACCATGATTCACCTTTTGAGTCTGGGTTACCTCACTTAGTATGATGTTCTCTAGCTCCATACATTTGCCTAGGAATTTCATGAATTCATTGTTTCTAATGGCTGAATAGTACTCCATTGTGTAGATATACCACATTTTTTGCATCCACTCTTCTGTTGAGGAATAACTGGGTTCATTCCAGC
Source organism: Apodemus sylvaticus (assembly GCF_947179515.1). Taxonomy (NCBI): domain Eukaryota; kingdom Metazoa; phylum Chordata; class Mammalia; order Rodentia; family Muridae; genus Apodemus; species Apodemus sylvaticus. The sequence continues at coordinate 144,389,113 of NC_067495.1, read as the reverse complement.
ATCTGGCAATTATAAATAGGGATGCTATGAACATAGTGGAGCATGTATCCTTAATACATGCTGGAGAATCCTCTGGGTATATGCCCAGGAGTGGTATAGCAGGATCTTCTGGAAGTGAGGTGCCCAGTTTTCGGAGGAACCGCCAGACTGATTTCCAGAGTGGTTATACCAATTTGCAACCCCACCAGCAGTGGAGGAGTGTTCCTCTTTCTCCACACCCTCTCCAACACCTGCTGTCTCCTGAATTTTTAATCTTAGCCATTCTGACTGGTGTAAGGTGAAATCTCAGGGTTGGTTTGATTTGCATTTCCCTAATGAATAATGAAGTTGAGCATTTTTTAAGATGCTTCTCTGCCATCCGAAGTTCTTCAGGTGAGAATTCTTTGTTTAACTCTATACCCCATTTTTAATAGGGTTCTTTGGTTTTCTGAAGTCTAACTTCTTGAGTTCTTTACATATATTGAATATTAGCCCTCTATCTGATGTAGGATTGGTGAAGATCTTTTCCCAATTTGTTGGTTGCCGATTTGTCCTTTTGATGCTGTCCTTTGCCTTACAGAAACTTTGTAATGTTTTGAAGTCCCATTTGTCAATTCTTGATCTTAGAGCATAGGCTATTGGTGTTCTGTTCAGAAACTTTCTCACTGTACCGATGTCCTCAAGGGTCTTCCCCAGTTTCTTTTCTATTAGCTTCAGAGTGTCTGGATTTATGTGGAGGTCCTTGATCCATTTGGATTTGAGCTAAGTACAAGGAGACAAGGATGGATCAATTTGCATTCTTCTGCATGCTGACCTCCAGTTGAACCAGCACCATTTGTTGAAAAGGCTATCTTTTTTTCCATTGGATGTTTTCAGGCCCTTTGTCGAGGATCAAGTGGCCATAGGTGTGTGTGTTCATTTCATCAAACCCAAAAGAAGTTAACCAATCAAATTTACAAAATAACGTCAAAAATGACAGGAAGTAACAACCACTATTCCTTAATATCTCTTAACATCAATGGACTAAATGCCCCAATAAAAAGACATAGACTAACTGACTGGATACGTAAACAGGACCCTACATTTTGCTGCATACAGGAAACACACCTCAGGGTCAAAGACAAACACTACCTTAGAGTAAAAGGCTGGAAGACAATTTTACAACAAATGGTCTCAGGAAACAAGCTGCAGTAGCCATTCTAATATCAGATAAAATTGACTTTCAACCCAAAGTCATCAAAAGAGACCCTGAGGGACACTTCTTGCTGGTCAAAGGAAAAATACAACAAGAAGAACTCTCAATCCTGAGCATCTATGCTCCAAATGCAAGGGCACCCTCTTTCGTAAAAGAAACTTTATTAAAGCTCAAAGCACACATTGCACCTAACACAATAATTGTGGGTGACTTCAACACTGCAGTTTCCTCAATGGACCGATCAGGAAAACAGAAACTGAATAGGGACACAATGAAACTAATTGAAGCTTTGGACCAATTAGATTTAACAGATATATATAGAACATTCTTTCCTAAAGCAAAAGAATATACCTTTTTCTCAGCACCTCATGGTACTTTCTCCAAAATTGACCATATAATTGGTCACAAGACAGGCCTCAACAAATATAAGAAGATCGAATTAATCCCATGCCTCCTATCAGACCACTATGGAGTAAAAGTGGTCTTCAATAGCAACAGAAACAACAGAAAACCCACATACACGTGGAAACTGAACAATACTCTACTCAATGATACCTTGGTCAAGGAAGAAATAAAGAAAGAAATTAAAGACTTTTTAGAACACAATGAAAATGAAAACACAACATACCCAAATCTATGGGACACAATGAAAGCAGTGCTAAGAGGAAAACTCATAGCCCTGAGTGCCTCCAAAAAGAAAATGGAAAGAGCATACATTACCAGCTTAATGACACACCTGAAAGCCCTGGAACAAAAAGAAGCTATTTCACCCAGGAGGAGTAGAAGGCAGGAAATCATCAAACTCAGGGCCGAAATCAATCAAGTAGAAACAAAGAGAACCATACAAAGAATCAACAAAACCAGGAGCTGGTTCTTTGAGAAAATCAACAAGATAGATAAACCCTTAGCCAGACTGACCAAAGTGCACAGAGAAAGTATCCAAATTAACAAACTTAGAAATGAAATGGGAGATATAACAACGGAAATCCAAAAATCATCAGATCCTACTACAAGAGCCTATACTCAACACAAATGGAGAATCTGGAGGAAATGGACAATTTCCTTGACAGATACCAAATACCAAAATTAAATCAGGAACAAATAGGTCACCAAAACAGTCCCATAACGCCTAAAGAAATAGAAGGAGTCATAGAAAGTCTTCCAACCCAAAAAAGGACAGGACCAGATGGTTTCAGTGCAGAATTCTATCAGACCTTCAAAGAAGAGTTAATACCAATACTCTTCAAACTATTCCACAAAATAGAAACAGAAGGAACACTACCCAATTCCTTCTATGAAACCACAATTACGCTGATACCAAAACCAAACAAAGATCCAACAAAGAAAGAGATCTTCAGACCAATTTCCCTTGTGAACATCGATGCAAAAATACTCAATAAAATTCTTGCCAACCAAATCCAAGAACACATCAAAACGACCATCCACCATGATCAAGTAGGCTTTATCCCTGGAATGCAGGGTTGGTTCAATATACAGAAATCCATCAATGCAATTCACTACATAAACAAGCTCAAAGAAAAAACCACATGGTCATTTCATTGGATGCTGAAAAAGCATTTGACAAAATTCAGCATCCTTTCATGCTTAAATTCTTGTGATGTTTTATAGATATTCTCACAGCAATTGTCCAGGTTCCTTGGCTCTTGAAAAATTTCTATCCCTTCTTTTATGATGTTTCACCAAGCCTTAGATGTAAAGGTTGTTTGGTATATGTGCTACTTGTAACTCTGTAACCCATGTTCATTTATTTTCTGAATGTTTACCAGTTTTCAGTCTGTGTAGGAGACCTCCTTCTGCTGCAGGTATAAGCTTTTATGATGGGAGATTTATCTAAACTCTGTGTACATAAAGATGAGTGTTTAATTACACTATCTTTAATACAGTTTGTAGTTAAAACTGTATTAGTAGTTACAACTGTAATACAGTTGCTACTAAGCCACGTGGCAGGAGTAGGCTCTCTAGGGTGTGTCCTCTCTGGCCATTAAGATTTGGGAAGATTTATCAAGTATTAGTGGTAGTACTTTCCTACTGACCATTCCCAAAGTTCAATTAGATAGGTGCTAGTGAACCCAGAGTTACTCATTCCACTGCTGTACCATTGCAGATAGCTCATCAGGCTGCTCATTGTAATAGTTCATAGGCTTTACAGCTATGTCTGAGTTTTATAACATGTTTTAGTGGTAGCAGGCATTTTCTTTTCTAATTATGTGAGTATTCACCCTCTAAAAGGAATATTCTAGGTTAGTTCCAGTTTGATTTCTTTACTATGTCCAAACATATGATTTCTTAAACAGTAGAGTCTTATTACCAATTTCTGGGAGGTATCCAAGGGCACTGTCAAGAGCCTATATTGTTTAGGAGGTCTCTTAAGTCACCTTGAGCAACAACCTGGGTTGTGATTTTCCTTACCAGGTGCTTGAAATTTTGTCTGTTACATAGGGAGAAAAGAAAGGGGAGAGATATTGTACTTAAATTATTATCACCTAATTTTTAAAAAAATCCTCTTTTTAATGATGGTTCTTAAATACTTAAACTTCTGTTTTAACCCACCACCCACAGGAGATAATAAAATAAAGATATAAGAAAAATAGACCCATTTAGAAAGGTTCTTTAGAGAAATTACTGTCTACATTGTTTGAAAATCAACAGTTCAATTCATAAGTTAACAGTGAAAGTTTGATCTATTCTCAAAAGTCTCATAGATATATCAATAGTCCAATTCTGTAATTGAGAAAAAAATCAATAATGATGACAATACCTAACAGAGACAGCTGAGCCTTAACCTATACCTGAGTCAACAGGAGGGATCAGAAGAATGCCAAGAAAAGTTTTCGACTATAACTCTCTCATGAAAATAAAGATCAACAAAGACAGCAGAACCACAAACATTATTAAACTAACTCTATAAACAAGCCAACTCAGTCACTGTTACTATCCCTTGAGTTCTTTTTCTACCCTCCAAACATCACATGTCCTCCAAAGGCCTTTACATGAACGTATGTCTTGCTTCAACATGTGTCTTGTCTCAGCACTTGTCTTTTCTCAGCATGTCTATCTCAGCTGACATCACTCTGTATAGCAGCCTGAGTCCTCAAAAGCTACAAAAAATCTACAACACACCTCCAAATGATTTTTGGTGCATTTCTCTCTCTAAAATCCCAAGAAATACAGCTTAACTACTAACACATACATGTTGTTAACAAAAGATCCTTCATCACATGTTCTTTCATGTATTTACAGTAACAGAACATCCTTTTACCTCTGTCTAGTTCATCTAAATGTTCTCCGTGAGGCTGCCCCAGCAAAACACCATCCAATCAACTTTCCAAAGAACCCTTAAGTTTCCACTTCTAATTATAGGCACCAAAATATAAATTAAATAAAAATAAACATTTTCATTAATTAATTTTGTTCTTTTACAATTTCATACATGTATATAATCCTTTCCAATTAATCTTGCCACATTCTCTCTTATTCTTTTCTCACTCTGGTTGTCTCTCCATATTTACAAATTTGTTTCCCACTTTCATGTCTTTTGTATTGTGAACCATAGAGTTCACCAGGTTCATCTGCATGACCTTGATTGAAACTACTGTGCTGCATCCTGGTGGGTTTGTTTGTTGCTGCAAAACTGGAGACAATGTTTCTTCTTTCAGAATATGTCAGTAACTATTAGTTCACCAAGAAGAAGATAGCTCCATCAATCCTTCTCCATTATCTGCCTGGCTTATAAATTCTACTTTTTTTGCAGGCCTAGTATTGATAGCAGATTCACTGTGAGTTCATGACTGCAATTGCCGACAATGGCATTTTACAACTCCTGTGCTTGTCTTCTGAGTCTTACACTCTTTCTGCCCTTCTTTTCTTTGTGTTCCCTAAGCATTAGAGGGGCTATGTGGTTTTTAGTAGTAGACCCACAGCTATTCTCCCTATGATTTTATTTTTGATAAAGGGTCTCATTATGTAGTTATCAAGACTGAACTCAAACTTACAGAATTATGCTTCTCTCTGCATCCCTAATGCTATGATTAAAGGTTATACCATAATGCCCAACCATTTTCAGTATCTTGAACAGCCATGTGTCTCTGTGTTTACTACCATTTACTAAAAAAGGAGACTTTTCTGATTTATCTGAGAGTAGCATTCATCTATGGGTATAAAGAAATAATTAAATATAAGTTTGAATATATTTGCATTTAGCAAAATATTGTTATTACCTATTCTCACACTCCAGTCACTGTAACATCCTTAAGAATGCATTCCCTGGCCGCAAGTTTACAGTGCCATGCATACCATGCATATATTCTCCTCTGTGAAGTGGTCATCCAATATAATCACATTGTGGCTGGTTACATCCATAACAGTCAGACTACTATTGTGCAGGCTGACACGTCTTGAGGTTGGTACTGTATTTCAGTGGATTCACAATGGGATAATACCATTGATTCCTTTTCTCTCTAGTACTCTGCACAACATCTGAGAGTATGAAACCTAGCCAATGGGGAGGCAGCTTTTCAGATGACCTCCAGCTTGACTTCTCTATATCTTGCAACCGAGCCATGTGGTTTGTGTAGTTAGTTTACGTACCAGCTTCTAGAAAGCCAAACTATGACATAGCAGGGATTAGGAAAAAATAGCTTGAATTTGGATGGGTTCTGTTTTGAAAATCATGTAATTTCCTCTGCATCTACAAAGGAAAATTTGTATGACTCAAAATCCATATATTTTAGCCATTGAATCATTATAATGAATTGGGGATGTTAGCATCCCCAATTTCAAAGGTGACTTTTTCCTATAAAATATATTCAGTAAATTTTTTTTAGGAGATCATTATGCTGTATGTCCTACATACTTCTTTCTCATTATATTCAATGATGCTTATTTTTATGGAATAAAAGGCACTTTTTGAAATTAAGTAACTTTTAGACTTTATTTAATGTTTAACATATACTAGTCATAGCCTTATGATAGTAAACCCTTGTCAAAATATTGGAGTGAGTTCATTGCAAGTAGGTACATAGTTTCATTAAGTGGAATAAACCTGTGTCACCACATTTTTCACTTCATTACTTTGATTATGAAACATCTTTCATTTGCTAACAATATCAAATATTATTTAAAGTTAACCATATATTATTTCAATATCACAAAGATGTGCATGTATAGATTTTATTTAGAATATTCCTGTATTCAAAAAATTATATAGCCAGTTATGAGATTCAATACAATTTAAGACAGTTTCATGCAATGACAATTGTAAAGTTTTCAAAATGTTTTAATTTGTAAATGGATACAACCTTCTTCCAAACACATTTTATTTGGTATATACTATATCACTGCATCATCAACTTAAAAGAAACAAGGCGAAATCTAGTTATGACTGTAATTGTTGGAGTTTTTGAGACATCAAAATAAATCATGTCAATCAACAGCTTAGTTTTTTCCTTTAGAAAATTGGAATGTGATGGCAGAATATAATGTTAAAAATTAGCTCCACTCAATCTTTCATACTCTGATTTTTACAGAAGAAGAATTTAAGATTTAGAAAAAACCCTTAATTTCTCAAGATCATAGGAACTGGTGTGGGAATCAGAGCAAGAACCTTGATTCCCTTGAAGCTATCGATGCTAATAATCATAAAGGGTTGTTTTCTTCCCATCAACATATTTACTACTCAGGATAAAGTTAGTTTACCTTTACAGAGGTAACTAACCAACATATTAAAAATTATGTCCAGGATTTCTTTTCTGTGATACCATCTGTGCATGTGCAGCTACCTTCTGACCCTCTTTGTATTGTTCTATGACTATTGAACCTCAAATAATTGACAATAAGATACCTTTCTGTATAATGCTTCTTTCATACTTAATGATTTCTGTGTTAGCTAGAGACCTTGCACCATGTATAAAGCCTGACTTGTTAAGTTTGAAGGTAAGGTGCTTAGATCTTTTAAATTTACATCTTAATGGACAGTTGGAGCTGAATTGTTTCTATAGCACTGGAATTTGTTCATGCTGGTAATGAGTTACACTGTGAATACCCATGAGAATTTGTTTTGCAGTTATGGCATCATTAGCTCTTCTTCCATCAATTACAGAAATATTTTCAATCACATTGTATAGCTGTCTCTATCAAATTGTATATACACCAGGCAGCAAATCATCCTGACACAAAGTGGTGCTCTTTAAATTTATATTCCTGGCATTCGGTTCTAATTTTGTAACCATTTAATTAATGCCATTAACAAAATTACTTTCAGGAAAAATGGACCTTAGATACCACTAGTTGTTTTAATTAGGATTACATTTGCAGTGATGAAATACCATGGACATAGCAGCTTGGGGAGAAAGGGGTATTTTGGCTTATACTTCCATATCATGTTCATCATCTAAGGAAGTCACTACAGGAATTCAAGTAGGACAGGAACTCAAACAGAGAAAGAACCTGGAGGCAAGAACAGATGCACAGATCATGGAGTGTGATGCCTAATTGCTTCCTCCCCATGGCTTATTCAGCCTTCTTTCTTATAGACCCCAGAGCCACCAGCCCAGGGGTGGCTCTACCCTCAAGAGCTGAACCCTCACTCATCAATCACTAATTAAGAAAATGAATTATGGGCTTTCCTGCAGCCCAGCCTTATGGAGGCATTTTCTTAATTGAGGCTCCATTTTCTCAGATGGCTTCAGCTTGTGCCAAGTTGACATAACGGTAGCCATTACACTGCACTAACCCATCACATACGAATTTACAAATGTGTAGTTGATGAAAGTCAAAAAATTTCAAATATTTTAGTACCAAGTAGAAGAAAGAAATTCAAAATAAAGATGACATATAAATGAAGCAGAAACTATGGAAGGGTGTTTAGAGCATCTATTAAGAATTTAAATACCTCTCAAACATATAAACTTTTCATTTGATTTGTAAATAGAAAATATATGTATTATAATAACTTTCTAGTTCAGAAATTATAATTACATTATTTCCATCGTGCCCTTTTCTAGCTCTAACCTCTCCCATGCACCACCCTCTTGCTCTCTCTCACAATTTATAACCTCTTTTTCTATAAGAACCCCTCCCCCAACCAATTGGTTATTCAATATCAAAATGAGTCACTCATAATTCTCAAAACCACTTAGTAGTATAACAGGTACTATCACCATTTAGCAAATGAGAAAATCAGGGTTCAGAGTGGTCACCAAGAAAACAATAGTCAGCAAATGGAAAAATTGGATTCAAGCCCAGGACTCTACTTTAAGTTTTTATATTGCTTTCATTTATTAATCTGAACAGCTTCCTTTATCTTAACTACATGAACAAAAAAAGCTGTAAAGACATTAAAATATAGTACAAAAACCTTAGAAAGGCTTGCTTTCGAGTACCAGTTTTCTTGTTTATTTGGAGAATTCATTTGAATATTGTGATGTTTAAAAATTCTGATGCACTAGCAGAAATATCAACATAGCAAGTCCAGGCCCAGTGTACTAGCTACTGTCTCAAAAGGATTTTATTTAGAAATATCATCTGTGGCCTTCACTTAGGATTTTATATAATCAATTTCAATCTACTGACATTAATAGTATTTTAGAAATCATAACAAAAACTATAACCTGAAAAGAAAATTAGATTAGTATGGCTGATAAAATATCTACTTTTTACTCAAAAATAGCATGAAGTCTATACATATAAAGAATAGAAAATTTTTATTTTATTTTTATTTTTTCTGTTTTTTATTTATTTATTTTTATTTTTTATTCAATATATTCTTTATTTACATTTCAAATGATTTCCCCTTTCTTGGATCCCCACTTCCCAAAAGTCCCATAAGCTCTCTTCCTTCCCCCTGTTCCCTCATCCACCCCTTCCCACTTCCCTGTCCCGGCATTTCCCTACACTGCTACACTGAGCCTTTCCAGAACCAGGGGCCACTCCTTCCTTCTTGCACGTCATTTGATATGTGGATTGTATCTTGGGTCTTAAAACATATTCTATGCATCTGAGAACTTATTATTTGGTTTAGGGAACTAAAGATTAAATTTTATTTTATATATATATAAAATTAGATAAATTTTAAAGTTGACTCATAATTATTTTTCATGCTTTTATGTAGTTTACTTAATTTTTGGATAATTTATTTCCTGAGATATTTTCTTATCACTCAATTTAAACATAATTGCATTTTGTTCAGAAAAATACACTTTGAACTCAGAATATGATGTTAATTTCATAAAACTTGTTTGAATTGAATTTAAAATGCAAATATTTCTGAAATAATATTTAAATGCATGTTGAAGAATATTAAACAATGTATATAAAATTGATTTGTTCTTTATTTTGTGACATTTGACTCAAACATCCTGGCATCTCTCACAGCAAATATTTGGAAATAGTGTACCTATAGACTATAAAGCAGTATGTGTGAGATCTTCTTCTGGTTTTGTAGGTGTGGAATTACTCAATTTTTGTGTTTTCCTGGGTTTAGTTATTATCCTTGTGTTAGCAGTTTCCTTATAGTATCCTCTGTAGGGCTCATTTAGTGGAAAGGTATTGTTTAAATTTGTTTTTGTCACAGAATATTTTATTTTCTCTTGTCTATGGTGATTGAAAGTTTTGCTGGGCATAGTAGTCTGAACAGGCATCTGTAATATCTTTGAGCAGGAGTTGGAACAGTGGAAAAATATTGTAGAACTTGAAAATCACCTGCAAACAGTCAAAAGCTGTCATTTGTGAAAAAGTTATAATCTTTTTCAGGACACATGTACAGAACAGTTAGTTATTTTAGAAAAACATATTTTTAAAATACAAATAGAAAATGTTTTAATACCCAGAGTATTATAGTTTTGGAAACTTTATGAAGTACTGAGCTCACTACCACTGTAGGAGCAAAGTCAGAGAAAATATGACCATATGATGGAGGCACTGCAGAGGGAATTCCTCCTGTTTTTATGGCACTTTCATATGTAAGTCTCTGTTTCAAAACATACTTATCTCACCATAGAGAAGTAGTTTGAAAAGATTGCCTACAATGCTTAGGAGTACTATCAATTCTACCTCTCTTCACCCCCAAATCTGCTTCTTCTCTAATTCCCTTTAGAAAAGGGCAGGCTTCCCAGGGATATGAAGCAAATATGCCTCATCAAGTTACAGTTAGACTAGGCACCTCCCCTCATTAAGGCTGTATGAGGCAACCTATTAGAAGGAAAAGGTCTAAAAAGCTAGCAAAAGAGTCAAAAGCAACCACAAGGATTACTGTTAGTAATACCACAAGACAAAAACTCCACAACCATAACATATATGCACAGGTCCTAGGTCAGAACCATTCAAGGTCTTCAGTTGTTGGTTCAGACTCTGTGAGTCCCTATGAGCCCTGATTATTTCATTCTGTAGGACATGTTCTTGTGTTGTCCTTGACCCCTCTGGCTCCTTCAATCATTCCTTCAACTCTTCCAACAGGATTTTTCAAGTTTAGCCTAATGTTTGGCCAGTTGCTGAATGAAACCTCTCAGATGGTGGTTATGCTAGGTTCTCGTCTTGTTTGTCTGCCTGGATCTGAACCTCACTCAGGATTACTTTTTCTAGTTATATCAATTTGCCTGAATTTTTCATTGTTTTTTTTTTTTTTTTTGCACACTGAATAATGCTCTGTTGTGTAAATTTACCAAATTTCCTTTAGACATTCTTCTGTTAGGGAAATCTCAAAGATTCAGGAAATCCATAACAATCATGAACAATAAAAATAAACTAAAAGAGTATCACTATCCTAGATTTCAGGTCATACTACAGAGCTATTGCAGTAAAAACAACATGGTACTTACATAAAATCAGACCCATTGAACGATGGAATAGAATGCAGGACCAACATACAAACTCACACTCCTACAATCACCTGATTTTGATTTACATGTCAAACCCTGTACAAAAATTAACTCAAAACAGATAAAGGACATTAACCTAACATCTGATGTGCTGAATCTTTTAGACAAAAGTAGAGAATAGACTTGACTTCATAGACAGAGGAGAGGACTTTATGAACAGGAGGAAACCACCAGCAGATACCTACATTTCACAAAAAAGACTGCATGAAGCTGAAAAAATTCTGTACAGCAAAGGCAGAATACTTTAGTTTAGAGACAGCCTAAAGAATGCATAAAATATTGACAAATTATACATTATAAACAGGGTTAATCTCTAAAATACAGATTCATGGAACTAAACAGAATTTTGAAAAATAAAAACAGATGACTGAGAATCTCTAAAACTGTACAGTAATCTTTAGCCTCGAGGGAAATGCAAATTAAAACTACTTTGAGATTACATCTTACCTGTCAGAATGGTCAAGATCAATAAAATAACAACAGAGCATGCTAGTGAGAATGCAAGCTTGTAGAGCCAGTGCAGAAATCAGTGTGGCAGCTCCTCAGGAAGCTGGGGTTATATCTACCTCAAGATAAAGCTTATGCATACAACCAAAGAATTTTAATTCACCTATGGAGATACTTGCTCAACCCTGTTCAATGTCACTCTATTTATATTAGACAGAAACTAGAAACAGCTTAGTTGCTCATCAACTGATGAATGGGTAGTGTAAATGTGGTACATTTAAACAGTGAAATAGAAAAAGGTTATGGTTTTTATTAAAAGAATGGAATATTTAAGTAAACATCTTTTAAAATGAAAATAAATTATATAAAAATTTTGAGAGCAAAAATACAGAACTTTTACATACAATCCCCAGCTTTGCATTGTTCAGAATAGCAAGCATAGTCATTATTTACACAACTAAGTTGAAAACTTATTGACATAAGACCAGACAGCAAATGCTTTCAGATTTGTCCACGATCATCAAATGCTAAAAATAACTAACATGTTCCTTGAAAAGTCAATACTAAATGAAACAAAGATAAATACATACTATGAATTAAAAACTTAATTAGCCATGAAGTACAAAAAATGGGGTAACTTTAAGTGCTTAATGTGAAATAAAAGATAACCATCAGTAAAAAATTACATGCCATATTCTAACAATATAATATTCTGCACAAGCAATAAAGTGAACAATGGAAATGGAAAAATAATTCTCTTGTTGCTAGGGGGTCAGGGTTGTTAGAGGAGGAGTAAATCCATAAAACCCAAGGGATTTGTAAAGCCTCCAAACACTACTCTAAGCTATCATATTGCTGATAAATTATGTGCAGTTTTCCAAATTTATCAAACACAGAGAATACATTTAACTACAAGCCTTTGTGTTAATGTTTTCTTTTGTTCACCAGCTGTAACAGATATGCTACATTCATTGGAGATGCCTCTAGTTAGAGAAACTTTGTACAGAGAAGATGGTTATGTTCGAACGCTCTCTGTGTGCTATATGCTCCAACATTTTAGAACTTAGCAATTGCATGCTTATTTAAGACAAAAAGTCAGCCTGAATCACTATCTTACAGTTCTTCTGAGAAGGGATTCTGGGACAAGCTGAGCTGAGTTTTCAGCTCAAGGCCACAGAAAACTATAATGAAGGTAATGTTTGGGAAGTGATCTTACCTGAAGCTATTGATCTCTTCCAAATTGTTATGGAAAATTGGCAAAATTTTCATGCTCATATTAAAATCAGAATATTTCACTTCAAGAACAGAAAAATGGTTTGTTTGGATGATTTCAGTAACTGTCCTCTATGCTATCATTTGAAGCTCTAAATTAATTAGGTCTAGTCAAACCAGGATAAACTCCCTTTTTTCTCACATTTGACTGTTTAATCTTTCTTTTTCCTTTAAAATCCATTCATTTTTTAAAAAATCTAATTTCCATAGTACCAAGACCTTCTAATACTTTAACTACATTCTACTGGTGAGAAGCAGATGACTACTTGAGAAGAGTACACAAGGAGGTAGCTCACCAGGGATCACTAAAGGTGTGCTTTCTAAAGCACTACTACTCTTTGGGGAGAAAAAAGTTTGAGAAAGATTAAAGTGGGGAGGTAAAGCATTTCTCCTTCCTGCTGGTTACACTTTACTGTGGTATTTTATTATGTTTCTTATGTTTCCAGATTTTGCTGTATTTTGAAATGTTAAAAAATGAATCCTCATAACGCAGCTATAAGGACTCCTGCCCTTAATACCACAGCAGCTGCAAGGAGTTATAAACAAGATAGAAAATTCAAGGTCATCCTGAGGTACTTGATCCAAGCCTAAGTGGCATGAAACTCTCTCTCAAAAAACATGAATGAAAATATGTATCATCAGCATTTGTTGACAAAGATCATTTTATTGCTAATCTTTACATTTTATTTATTTTTTAGCAAGTATATCTTGCATTTGTAAAACTCTACAGACACCTTTTTTTATTCGATATATTTTTTATTTACATTTCAAATGATTTCCCCTTTTCTAGCCCCCCACTCCCCGAAAGTCCCGTAAGTCCCCTTCCCTCCCCCTGTTTTCCCACCCACCCCTTCCCACTTCCCTGTTCTGATTTTGCTCTATACTGCTTCACTGAATCTTTCCAGAACAAGGGGCCACTCCTCCTTTCTTCTTGTACAACATTTGATGTGTGGATTATGTTTTGGGTATTCCAGTTTTCTAGGTTAATATCCACTTATTAGTGAGTGCATACCATGATTCACCTTTTGAGTCTGGGTTACCTCACTTAGTATGATGTTAAGTTACCCACAAAATTATGCATATTTATGAGGTACACTGTGACCTTTCAGCAAATATATACATTATGTAATTTTGAATGAAGATATACATATTTATTTTCTCAAGCATTAATCATTCTTTATTCAGTGAAACTCTGAAAATCTACTTTTCCTATCTTTTAGAAATGTAGTATATATGATCATTATCTAGGGTCACCCACTTCCTTCTATGTAATCAATATCTGTGCATCAACTTTTATTCAGCTCTCTCAAAACACTCTGTCCAGCTTCTAGTAACTGTTATTGGACTCTTAACTTCTATGTGATCAACTAGTTTTCCCTTTTGTTTTTCTCATGCTATTTTTTTTTTTTGAACTTTTGTGGTTCGAGCGGCTAGTAACCAAAAGCATTGTACATGTTATACTACTGACTGCTACATATCCACCCACATCTTATTTTATTTTATTTTATATTTCTAAAATTTCCCCAGATGTCTCACTGTATTGCCTAGATTAGATCTAAACATTCAATCCTCTTATTTTTACCTCCTGAGGAATTGAATTATAAGTGTGAATTTCGACACCTGAAGAGATATGGAAGTTTTTGAATTTGACATAATTTGTGAACTCTTTTAGCACTGTAATCTTTGTATGTGACTTAATGTGTTCCAGTTCCATCAATATAGTTACAATGAGATGCTTTCATATGTCCTTTTAACAATAACTGAGTGATATTATATTGTATATCTGCATCATGTTTTTTTTTTTCATGCATTGGTTAGTTCATTGCTATCCAGGTTGATAACATTTCTTTGCTATCATGAATAGTTCTGCAATGAATATAGCAGTTCTATTCCTTAATTCCTTAATTCTGGGTACCTCTTTAACATATGATTTGATTTTCTTTGCCTAGTATGGTAATTCAATCTCTTTTTGGTGATCTTTCATATAGTGTTTTTGTGTGCTAATTTAAATGTCTAAAAATAGTATCTAAGTTTAACTTTTCCATATTTAAATACCAGCATTTATTGTTATTTACATTTAGCATTACTAAGATTGCAATATGTAATCTTCCAATTATTAGTATTCTATACTCATGTGCATTCATGATTTATGTATTTTATATTATTGTAGTTTGTTCATCTTCACTTCTGTGAAGTATTAATATTATGCTACTGTCTAATTTAATCAAATATCTACACTGGCATTGAGGTTATTGCCAGGAATTTTTATAATTTAAAATAGGGTAACAGTGAGCATTCTTTGGTATGTCTTCTGATAAACTGTGCTAAAATTTCTGTTGAGCATATTCTTCAGAATTAAGTTGTTGGGTTATAAAATATGTAGTATTCAATATTGGAAGGAAATGTTTTAATAAATTTGCACATATTTAATTATGGCCAAACTATAGGTTGACATTGATAAAAAAAACTCAATAAATATTTGATATTCTGAATCTTCTTTTTGTCTGATTAGGGAGTCAAATGTTTATATTTCATATATATATGTATTTCATATATATTGTGTTCTCAATTCCAATGGCTGCTATCATGTTCATGAGATCAATGGCTTACTCTGACTTGCAAAATACTCATAGTTTTCTCTTGTCCTTATTTCTATATTTTCATAATATATGTTCATATGACATTTTAAAGATTTTCACTCACATTTACCATTCCCTTTATTCTAAATAACTTCTTATATCCAAAATTTTCTTTAAAAAGCTGTTTTTCATATTTCTCAAGTTTTTTTTCTATATCTTCGGAGACCTTTATAACATTCTTAGTGTCTAGTATGGGCTGTCCTCTGAGAGGCTCTGCTAGGAGCTGACTAATACAGATGAAGATACTCACAGCCAACCATCAGACTGAGCGCAGGGACTCCAATCGAAGAGCTAGAGAAAGGCCTGAAGGAGCTGAAGGGGTTTACAACCCCATAGGAAGAACAACAATATCAACCAACCAGACCTCCCAGAGCTCCCAGGGACTAAATCACCAACCAAAGAGAACACACGGAGGGACTAATGGCTCCAGCTGCATATGTAGCAGAGGATGGCCTTATCTGTCATCTATGGGAGGGGAGGCCCTTGGTCCTATGGAGGCTTGATGCCCCAGTGAAGGGGAATGCTAGAGCAGTGGTTGGGTGGGGGAAATACCCTCTTAGAGGCAAAGAGGAGGGTGGTGGCATGGGAGGGGCTTTTGGAGGAAAGATCAGGAAGGGGAATAAATAAAATACCCCCCCCAAATAAAATAAAAAACATCCTCAAAACAAAGCAAAGAAAAAAACAAAAAAAAATGAAAAATGAAAAAAATCTCTTATTCTAAATTTGCAGTGCTATTCTTGGATCCTGAAAACCTGAGGGTAGTCCCATGTGGATATATATTTATATATATATATATAGTTAGTTTTCTTATTGCTGTTTAGTGCTTCTTATTGGTATAAACTTAAATACCTGATTTCCTATGATGTTAAATATTCTTTTGATTTTTTAAAAATGATTCTCTGACCAATTTTTATGCCTTTCACTATACGAGTACCTTAAATACTTTATCATACTAGATAATATGTTGTCAGAATATATATGATTGTCACATATAATTAGTTTTCTTTCAAAATGAATTAGTGTCTTCTTTGCACATGAGAAAAAGAGCTCATTAACAAAGAAGCCATATACTCCTTCGGTGGTACAAAATTCACCAGATATGTTATCTTGTCTCCTGTAACTTCTAAGAGTATGAAAAGGATAGGAAACAACAGATATATGTGTGCAACTGACTTGCCCACAGAGCAGTTCCTCCTTTCTGTTTGCTGGCAGCTGACCTGAAGAAGTTTAGCTTACTGATTGATTTTATTCTTTGTGAACTGTAATATGCTTTCACTCTTTCGTTGAGACACATTAGCACTGTTGCATTGTGCCAGGCAGTGGTGGCGTACACCTTTTGTCCTGGCACTTGGGAGGCAGAAACAGGTGGATTTCTGAGTTCGAGGCCAGCCTGGTCTACAGAGTGAGTTCCAGGACAGCCAGGGCTATACAGAGAAACCCTGTCTTGGAAAATAAAGCAAAAAACAAAAAAATGTTGCATTATTTAAAATTTATTTACAGCATATATTTTAGTAGAATACCCTTAATCTTTAGTGCATCATATTTATCAAAGTAAAATTTATATTAAAATTCTAGGTACTCTGAATTTATGTGTTTATAAGAACTCATAAATAAGCTACTCTTGGTAATTAACAGAGTATGGTTTTCTTTTCTGGTAATAGATAAATGTATATGAGAACAGGCTTAATGTTATGTCATACATATAAAGATGAGATGAAGCATAAAATTGAGCATCTCGCTATGTCACTTAAATGTGTCTGTAATTATATTTAGACATTCTCTTTATTAGTACTTCAATTGTATAATTTAGCATCCACTATCAAAGATTACAAAACTCTTCTCTTTTTATTTATTGACTCATCTTCTGTGCTCATCTGCAACTGTTCCTTTGTATTAGAAGTTAGTAATTGATAATTATATATTTATAGCTTCTTTTAGTCAGTTAGAAGACACTCCACACATAAATGTAAATAACTCTGATATAGGGCTAAATATGGATAATTGCTGCTAGAGCAAGTGTAACATGATGAGAAAGAGTTTAACTATCACTGATGGAAAGTAATAAAGTATTTATGTATTTTTTTTACAAAAATATTGATAAGATACTTTCATTAATTTTTAGATAAATGTGCTTTCCTTCTATCCTTTTTAAATAAAATGTCTAGTCTTTTAAAATATATTTATGTATGTTTCCTTCAATAGTTGACATCTTTATTTTTAATATTTACTTTAAAAGTTAATAAATCTTCAGTAAGTAAAATTGGATTTAAATTAACTTCTATACTTTAAAACTTCCTCTTGCAAACAGTACAGTAATGTCTATCATATAGCATGGCCATGGCATCAAGAATAATACATTTTTCATTACATAAAATTAAATTCTCCTTATTTTTTATGGACTTTGAATAGTGCTATAATTACAGGTGGTTCCAAGTGAGGAGTAAAACGGAATCTGGAGAGGACTCTCATTATTTCCACATGATAAGCTTGTACAGTACTGAGTAGCTACACTTATTTTATCATTTTGGTGGTAAACTAGGTTCTTACCATATTGTTCAAGTTGATCTGAATCTTGTGAACCTCCTTGCTCAGCTTCCTGTATAGTTTGCTCTAGACACTTGTAGCATATCAGCTAGCTTACGTTTGAAAGTTACAGAAAAAAAAAGACAAGTCCCAGAATGGAAACTTCTTTTCTTTTTTCACAACCACAGAATCAAACATTCTCAATCCCAAATTCTCTTTTGTGCTGTAGTTCTCAGATTCCATGATCAATGCAAATATCTGTGTACACTCATAGAGAAAAAAATCAAAAGCAAGCATTGATAGAAAAGTCTTGGCAGCATATTTAGCAATAGTTACACAGAAAGAGTGAGAATGGTCAAGGGAAAACAAAGTATGTTTTTAAAGGCTATGCAACCACAAAACCTGCTATATTTGAAATACTTAACAACATTTGATACAAACAGAGTGTGATTTTTTTTTGTTTTTTCACTATTATCTCTGCAATATGTATTGCAATATACAAAACAAGAGCACTGGTCTTTCTTCTCTTCCTTGTTTTCATGTATTTGTTTATATTTATTTTGTGTATGTGTGTGTTTGTGTGTTTTGTCTTTATATATGTGCATCATATAGGGTCCCATGGAGGCAAGAAGAAGTCAGACATTCTGGAACTGGAGTTACAGATGGATATAAGCATCATGTAGGTGCTCCGAACTGAATGTGAATCTTCTGTATGATTCACAAGTGCTCATGGCAACTAATTAATTTGTCTAGCTTGTTTTTATCCTTTGAATTTTATAATAACACAGGCCATCTGTTTAACAAGAATAAATGCAATGTGTACATGTAGTCAAATGATCTAAAATTTTGCATTGGAGAGAGAAATATAGCTGAATTACACAAAAAATATTAATTTCACTTGAAATTTGATTCTAATTCCCATATAGCAGGTTTTAGAATGAAATAAAAGATTGAAAATATTAAAATAAAAAAAACACCTAGCAATAGATTTAAAACAGAATACAAACATAACTACAAGAAACCAAGACATGAGTCTTGGGGGGCACAGGATTTTCAAAAACATGGAACTGTTCTTGAATTACGCTTTCATTCTTCTCTCAGATGTAGTGATAGGAGTGAGTTTACTCCAGATTGTTTATTACAACTGGCTTTTGTTATCTCTATGAAAGAAAACATGTCTGCTGTATGTAGGTAGTCTTCCATGTGAGGCTTATTCTCCATGTGTGGATTAACCTTGTTATTGTGCAATTTACTGATTTTCTTAACCCTCAGAGTATAAATTGTCTGATACTCTAAATAAAATTGCCTAGCACGTGATACTTTAGTCTGCCTCATGAATCTGCTACATTTTCTCAGGTCCTACCACCTGTATAGTGGTGAACAATATACTTATAGTTTCTTATTATCTGTGGTTGCATATTCTATTTTGTTCTTTAGAATCATAAGCACATTCGTTGTTGTTTTAAACTCCTCATTCATAATTGACAAATTTGTGACTTCTCTGAGTCTGGTTCTAGTATTTATTTTTCTGTTGTTTTTCCTGTCTTTTAAAATGTGTTATATGCATATACATACATATGTGGGATAGAACTAAGTATGATTATAAAATATATTGTATAGGTAGGAATTTCGTATTTCATTTAGCTCTAAATGCTGTTTCTGTTTCTTTTATTTTATTTGTATTTTTTATTTCATGTAGAACTCCTTGTATATTTTTGCATGCAATTCCACATTATTATCTATTAATAATTTACTAGACACTTGTTGAAGGGAGATAATCTGTCAGAGAAGACATTGTCTGTTTTACTGCATATTTGATGATGTTTGCTAACCTGTCCAGAAAAGAATGCATTCTCCAATTTTATTAAAAAAAAATATAAGAATTTGTCAGAGGTTTGGTCACTTGGGTCTTTGAGAATAATATCTCTGGTAGTCAGGTTTTGTTTAGCCTGTGACAGAATAGCTGAGAAAACAACTTAAAAGAACAAAATATCTCTCAGTGGCCGAATTCATCTGCTGTGGTCTAACTCTTCAACAAAGGATTCTCCTGTCAGGGCACTTCACATTCTTTACAGTATATTGTACTCATTTCTTCCTCTGCCTTACTTGAGAATAAAGGCTAGAGGGAGTGTAGTTATCTAATTATTCTTTCCAAGGTCAGATAGCACACAGTAAAGTATTTTTCCTTAAAGAACAGGCCTTTGTTATGGTGAACCCTGTGGTTTTATTTGAAAATGGTTAGTTAAACTATGAGGACAGTTTTCTTTGATCAAGCATAAGAACCTGGCTGCACTTTAAAGATGAAACTCATAAAAGTGTGGGGATATCTATAAAATTGGATTCCCAGGGATTTTATAATTCTCAAGACATTCACACTCAGCCTCTATAAATTCAGGATGGATGTGTACTTTCTGGTTTATAAAGTGATTCAGATAATGCAACCCAGAGAACAGAGGGCAAAAGTGGAGAGCTTTGAAAATTATTCCTAAGCCTTTTAGATAATCAAGAAATTCACCTCCTAGCCAGCTTGATTTCAAAACTGTTAAGAACTACTGAGTTCCCTTAACCTTCCACTTAGCCTTCCCTTTTTCTTCTGAATGAGGATGTCTATAGTGACTCTCTCATCCTCATTTAATCATTTTATGTTGTCAGGGTTTGGATAGTTTCACAGGTAAAATTGTGAAAAGTGATTATGCTCCAGGACACATGCTTCATGTATTATATCCATTCCTATAAAGTTATGATCTTCAACATGATTTAGGTTCTTTTATCCCGTTCTAGGGATGGGGCTGGGGTATCACTTATGCTAGGCAAGTGATTGATTTACCATCGATTGAGCTACCACAGTAGTTTACAATTTGTATTTCTTTCTTTCCTTTTTTCCTTTTTTTGCTTTTCTTCTATTTTTCTTTTACTAAAAATAGATTCTTCTCTTATATAGTAATCCTTATCACAGTTTTCCTTCCCTTTACTCCTCCAAGTTCCTCCCTAACTCCCTTCCTATCTGTGTTCAGCCCCCTCCTGTCTCTCATTAGAAAAGAGCAACATTCTATAAGATAGCAACTAAACATAAAAATATCATAAGATAAAACAAAAGCCATCACATCGAAGTGGGGCAAAGCAAAACACAGAAAAAGATCCCCACAAGAAGGTACAAGTAACAAAGACCCACTCATTTACACACTCAGAAGTCACATAAAAAACCTTAAACTGGAAGCTATAATCTATATCCAGAGGACTTGACCCACACCAATGTAGGCTCTATGCTTGCTATTGCAGTCTCTGTGAGTTCATATGATTCTTGTTCACTGGATTTAGGGGGTCTTGATCTCCTGATATCCTCTATCCCTTCTGATTCTTAAACTCCTTTCTTCTATTCCCATGGTGTTCCCTGAGCTCTGAAGAGAAATATTTGATAAAAAATATTCATTTACAGCTGAGTTTTCCAAGATGTCTCTCTCTCTCTCTCTCTCTCTCTCTCTCTCTCTCTGCATAATGTCTGCCTCTGGGTCTCTGCATTTGTTCCCATCTGCTATGGGGGGAAGCTGCTATAATGATGACTGAATAAAGCACACCAATAGATCTCTTGAGTCTAGCAGAATATCATTAGGAGTTATGTTACCACTACTTTAAAAAGACAGATCTGTAGTATTTAGTTTTAAGAGATAAAATTTAACTTCATATATAAAATTTAGCATAAATATTATGTTACAGTGGAATGAGGAACTTATGTACTTTTAGAGAGGTTAAATGCTTGCACATAAGAAGATTTTGAGTTATTCAGGTCCAGAAGACACATTTTGGTTAGTATAACATAGTTCCTATTATGGTAATGCTTAGTTTTTTAATGTTTGTACATATCTATCAATAGTTTCAAAGTAAGTTCTTGTTAGGAGACTGAAAAAAGAATTTAGCATTTTTATATTGAGTCTATATTGCTTCAAAATTTATATTGGGTATTCTATAAAGGTATATTTTCATCAGACTTCATATACTGTTAAATACATAACTCACTAGCATTTTCATAACTTTCACTGAAAATGAACAGCACTATTTGGTTTTCATAGAAGTTTGTATATTTATTGGAAACTTTGATAATATATTCATGTTCCTTCCTTAAACTGATAGGACATAGAATTATGAAGAGTTAATATGGAATGCTGGCTATGAAAGCATTAAAAAATTAAACTGCCAATGCAAGCAAGAGAGATAATTCCCTCCCACTCCCTGAGAAAAGGCAGAGCATATTCTATTTGTCTATTTACAAATGACTCAATCTAGGTCTGGGTCCTTTTGAGGTATCTCCCAACCTCATTTTGTGTGTCAACTGGTGTTTTCTTCATTCAGGTCTTGTTTAGGTGGCCATGTTTTTCAGATTTCGTGTTGTCACCTTTCCTGTCATATCTAAAAGACTAATTCTCATGGTAGACATATTGATTCTTTGGCTCTCACAACCTTTTGGCATTTTCTTCAACTATATTCCCCAGAACTCAGACATTGTTCTCTTGATGTCATCCATTCCTTATGCCTTTTGCACTGTTTCTATCTTTTCCGAGAGTTTCCTAAGCACTGTGTGGAGTGATTTGATGGATACAACCCATTTAGGGCATAGTTCTAACAGTGTCTATTCTCTGCACACTGTCTGGTACTCTGTATTCTCATCTGCTTCAAGAGGAAGCTGCTCTAATGACGGCTGAGAAAGGTAGTAAACAATGAGTATAGAGGAATATGACTAGCTGTGATTTTATTGTTATATGTTTGTCAAAGTTCTGCATTTCATATTTTCTCTTCCTGACTTAGATGACTACTTGCTTTTTTTCTTCTTGTTTCCATTAATATTCCCTTTGCAAGAATCTCAGCTTCATTTCACAATGTCTTTTCAGACTATGTGAAAATGTTTTTGCTCTCCAATATCTCCATTCTTGCTACAGCCCTTATATTGCTATTAGAGTAATAGTTCTGAAAAAGATTTTTAAAAACTTCATTATATATACAATTATATATAATGATATATACGCTGAAATTATATTACAGTTTTCTCATGCCTCGAAAATACCCTATCACAATCATATCTTTTTCGTGTATGTTGACTCAATACACCAAGCTATTGCTGCTTAAGGGTACATGGTTGGGGCCATCCACTCAGAGCATAGAAATCTTATCAGTATTCAAATCCTCAAGAAAGAATAAATTTTCCATCCTATATAATATATTGACTGCCAAGAGCTTCTCATTAAGTGGTAGGGTAAGGAGATCATCTACCCCATCTATGTAAGACATTTTTCTGGGTTGATCTTCTGGCAAAGACAACATCAACTGCTGTGAATTTATGATGGTGATAACCACTTTTTTTTTGTATTTGCATAGCAAAACTATTCTTTTTTATATCATTACTTGTTTATTCCTGCTGAGAATCAGTAGCCACTTTCCATAATACAGTATCCACATATTCCAGCAGCCTTGCTGGGAAACAGATTTCACAGTCTGTCTAAAGCTTTAGGGGCAGCCCCCACTCCCATTGTTGGCTGACCCATATGGAAGCTAAGCTGCATGTCTTCTACATATGTGCCAGGGAACCAGTCCAGCCTGTGTATGCGCTTTGGTTAGTGGCTCACTCTCTGAGAGCTACGAGGCTCCAGGTTTGTTGAAACTGTTCATCTTCCTGTGGAGTTCCTAACCCCTTCAGGGTCTTCAATCCTTTTTGAAACTCTCCATTATAGTCCCTACATCCATACAATGTTTGGTTGTAGGTATCTATACTTGTTTCAGACAGCTGTTGGGTGGGGCCTCTGAGAGGACAGTTAGGCTAAGCTCCTCTCTATAAGCATCATATCAGAGTATCATTAATAGTGTCAGGGACTGGTGCTTATCCATGGAGTGTGTCTAAAGTTGGGACTGTTATGCATTAGCCATTCCTTCAGTCTCTGCTCCATCTTTATCCCTGCATTGCTTTTGGGCAGGACAAATTTTGGACCAAATGTTCTGTGAGTGGGTTGGTGTTCTTATCCTTTCATGGGAGGTACTGGCTGGCCACAAGAGATGGCCTCCTTAGGTTCAATGTCCCCACTGTTGGGCAACTCTGTTAAGGTCACTGGCATTGATCTCTAGGAGCTTCCCCCATCCCTGGGCTCTGTCACTTCTTAGAGATTTCCTCCATCCCCTCCCACTTTAAACAACTGCAGATTTCCTTTTGTTTTTCTGACTCTTAAGTCCTCTCTCCTGTCTCTCTCCATACCTGACCCTTACCCTCAACTTAGCTCCCCATTTCACAACTTGTTCCCTCCCTCCATCAGCCTCCTATAACTATTTTAGTCCCCCTTCTAAGTGAGACTCAAACATTCTTGCCTGGCCCTTTCTTCTTGATTTGCTTCTTTGGTTTGTGGGTGTATCGTGGTTTTCTTGTATTTTATGTCTAATATCCACTCATCAGTGAGTACCTACCAGGCATGTTATTTTGGATCTAGGTTACCTCTGTCAGGATGATATTTTCTAGTTCCAATCATTTGCCTACAAAATCCATAATGTCTGCCTTTTTCAATATCTGTATAGGATTCCATTGTGTAAATGAAACACATTTTCAATAACCAATCTTCAGTTGAGGACATCCACTAATGAACATGACTATTTCTATAGAACTATGAAGATTTTGTCAATTTTTCTCTGTAGTATGGCTTAAGATCATGGACAGTGACAATTCCAGAAGGTCTTTTATTGTTCAGGAATCTATTAAAGATCCAGAAATAAAACCACACACCTATTGGCACTTGAGTTTTGACAAAGAATCAATATACATTTTAACCTCTTGTCCTCTGCAGGCTTTATTGTCTCAAAATTCATCCTGAGAAATTTCTGCTTCTCCAAAACAGGCATAGACATAACATTTCTCTCCTTTCTACATGTACATACCACACACAGACATACAAACACACAAACAAAAACACAATCACCCACAAATACACAGACATAAACAAACATGTACACAAACACATATACAAACACACACAGACACTTTTACAAAGAGACACATAAACACTCAGTCACACATACAAACACATTCGAATACAGACAGCAACAAACACACAAATTCAGAGATACTTGTTGATACATACAAACATGCACACAAAAAGACTCACCAACACACACACACACATACACACACACATTCACAAACACATATATGCACACAGACATGTTGCCAAGTTCAATGAAATGTTTTTTCCCTTTGAGATGATAGTGTCAGATGATTCACATGAAGAATTGACTTTTTAGTTTGATGTTTTATGGGTTTTAAAGAAGCCTAGTGAGCAGATTTGGAGCAAACAGCTTGCTCTGGTGGCACAGAGCTTAGGTTCCATTCCTGAGGCCTCTGGCGGGAGCCCTCAGATTGCTGCTTCGGGATCCAGAACAGCCTGGGCTGCAACGCCACATCTCCAGGTCCTGCAAGAGGCAAGAGGGGCATCTGGGAGGCCAGCTGGGAGAAGTCAGTGTGCTCTGGTGAGTCTAGCAGGCCCAGGCAGGAGCCTTCAGGTATCTGCTTATGGATCTGAAGAGCCTAGGCCACAGCACCCTGTCTCCAGGCAGTGCAGGAGGTTAGCTGTGTACCAGAGGCCACCTGGGAAGAGGCAGCTTACACTGGTGAGTCCAGCATTAACAAGACCAACTCACATCAGTGAGAACTAGATGGCAAAAGGCAAACGCAGGAACGTCACTAACAGAAATCAAGGCAATATGGCAGCATCTGAATCCAATACTCCTTTAACAGCACATCCTGAATACCCCATCACACCAGTAAAACAAGATTTGGATTTAAAATCACTGGTCATGATGCTGTTACAGGAACACATGAAGGATATACTTAAAGAAATTCAGGAGAAAATGGATCAAAAGTTAAAAGCCCTTACAAGGGAAACACAAAAATCATTGAAAGAAATTCAGGAGAATACAAAAGCCAATAAGGAGGAAACACAAAAGTCACTTAAAGAAATACAGGAGAACTTTGGTCAACAGGCTGAGGTCATGAAAGAGGAAACACAAAAATCTCCTAAAGAATTACAGGAAAGCACAAACAAACAAATGAAGGACCTAAGGAAAACCATCGAGGATCTAAAATCAGAAGTAGAAACAACTAAGAAAACTCAAAGGGAGACAACTTTGGAGATAGAAAACCTTGGGAAGAAATCAGGGGACATAGATGCAAATATCAACAACAGAACACAAGAGATAGAAGAAAGAATCTCAGATGCTGAAAATACGATAGAAACCATGGACTCAACAGTTAAAGAAAATGCAAAATGCAAAAAAGCTTGTAACCCAAAATATCCAGGAAATCCAGGACACAATGAGAAGACCAAACCTAAGGATTACAGGCAAAGATGAGAGTGAAGATTTACCACTTAAAGGGCCAGCAAATATCTTCAATAAAATTATGGAAGAAAACTTCCCTAACCTAAAGAGAGAGATGCCCATGAATATACAAGAAGCCTACAGAACTCCAAACAGACTGGACCAGAACAGAAATACCTCCCGTCACATAATAATCAAAACACCAAATGTATTAAACAAAGAAAGAATATTAAATGCAGTAAGAGAAAAAGGCCAAGTAACATATAAAGGAAGACCTATCAGAATCACAGCAGACTTTTCACCTGAGACTATGAAAGCTAGAAGATCCTGGGCAGATCTCATGCAGACTCTAAGAGAACACAAATGCCAGCCAAAACTACTATACCAGCAAAACTCTCAATCACCATAGATGGAGAAGCTAAGATATTCCATGACAAAACCAAGTTTACCCAATATCTATCCACAAACCCAGCCCTACAAAGGATAACAGAAGGAAAACACCAATACAAGGAGGGAAACTTCACCCTGGAAAAAGCAAGATAGTAACCTTCTCTCATCAAACCCAAAAGAAGTTAACCAATCCAATTTAAAAAATAACATCAAAAATGACAGGAAGTCACAATCACTATTCCTTAATATCTCTTAACATCAATGGACTCAATGCCCCAATAAAAAGACATAGACTAACTAAATGGATACATAAACAGGACCCTACATTTTGCTGCATACAGGAAACACACCTCAGGGACAAAGACAAACACTACCTTAGAGTAAAAGGCTGGAAGACAATTTTACAAGCAAATGGTCTCAGGAAACAAGCTGGAGTAGCCATTCTAATATCAGGTAAAATTGACTTTCAACCCAAAGTCATCAAAAGAGACTCTGAGGGACACTTCTTGCTGGTCAAAGGAAAAATACAACAAGAAGAACTCTCAATCCTGAACATCTATGCTCCAAATGCAAGGGTACCCTCATTCATAAAAGAAATTTTATTAAAGCTCAAAGCACACATTGTACCTCACACAATAATTGTGGGTGACTTCAACGCTGCACTTTCCTCAATGGACCGATCAGGAAAACAGAAACTGAACAGGGACACAATGAAACTAACTGAAGCTTTGGACCAATTAGATTTAACAGATATATATAGAACATTCTATCCTAAAGCAAAAGAATATACCTTTTTCTCAGCACCTCATGGTATAAAATCGATCATATAATTGGTCACAAGACAGACCTCAACAAATATAAGAGAATCGAACTAATCCCATGCCTCCTATCAGATCACTATGGAGTAAAAGTGGTCTTCAATAGCAACGAAAACAACAGAAAACCCATATACACGTGGAAACTGGTCAATATTCTACTCAATTATACCTTGGTCAAGGAAGAAATAAAGAAAGAAATTAAAGACTTTTTAGAACTTAATGAAAATGAAGACACACATACCCAAATGCTAAGAGGAAAACTCATAGCCCTGAGTGCCTCCAAAAAGAAAATGGAGAGAGCATACATTACCAGCTTAATGACACACCTGAAAGCCCTGAAACAAAAAGAAGCTATTTCACCCAGGAGGAGTAGAAGGCAGGAAATCATCAAACTCAGGGCCGAAATCAATCAAGTAGAAACAAAGAGAACCATACAAAGAATCAACAAAACCAGGAGCTGGTTCTTTGAGAAAATCAACAAGATATATAAACCCTTAGCCAGACTAACCAAAGGGCACAGAGACAGTATCCAGATTAACAAACTTAGAAATGACAAGGGAGATATAACAACAGAAAGTGAGGAAATTAAAAAAAATCATTAGATCCTACTACAAAAGCCTATACTCAACACAACTGGAGAATCTGGAGGAAATGGACAGTTTCCTAGACAGATATCCGACACTAAAACTAAATCAGGATCAAATAGATCAACTAAACAGTCACATAACACCTGAAGAAATAAAAAGGGTCATAGAAAGTCTCCCAACCAAAAAAAGCATGGGACCAGATGGCTTCAGCGCAGAATTCTATCAGACCTTCATAGAAGAGCTAACACCAATACTCTTCAAACTATTCCACAAAATAGAAACAGAAGGAACTCTACCCAACTCGTTCCATGAAACCATAATTACACTGATACCAAAACCACATAAAGATCCAACAAAAAAAGAGAACTTCAGGCCAATTTCTCTTATGAATATTGATGCAAAAATACTTAATAAAATTCTTGCCAACCGAATCCAAGAACACATCAAAACGACCGTCCACCATGATCAAGTAGGCTTCATCCCAGGGATGCAGGGATAGTTCAATATAAGAAAATCCATCAATGCTATCCACTACATTAACAAATTCAAAGAAAAAAAACCATATGATCATCTCATTAGATGCAGAAAAAGCATTTGACAAAATTCAGCATCCTTTCATGCTAAAAGTCTTGGAAAGGACAGGAATTCAAGGCCCATACCTAAACATCGTTAAAGCAATATATAGCAAACCAGTAGCTAACATCAAACTAAATGGAGAGAAACTTGAAGCAATCCCACTAAAATCAGGAACTAGACAAGGATGTCCTCTCTCTCCATATCTTTTCATTATAGTACTTGAACTTCTAGCTAGAGCAATTAGACAACATAAGGAGGTCAAGGGCATACAAATTGGAAAGGAAGAAGTCAAATTATCACTATTTTCAGATGACATGATAGTTTAATTAAGTGACCTGAAAAACTCCACCAGAGAACTCCTACAGCTGATAAACAACTTCAGCAAAGTGTCTGGTTATAAAATCAACTCAGGCAAATCAGTTGCCTTCCTATACTCAAAGGATAAGCAGGCTGAGAAAGAAGTTAGGGAAATGACACCCTTCACAATAGCCACAAACAGTATAAAGTACCTTGGGGTGACTCTAACAACACAAGTGAAAGATCTATAGGACAAGAACTTCAGGCTCTGAAGAAGGAAATCAAAGACCTCAGAAAATGGAAAAATCTGCCATGCTCGTGGATTGTCAGGATTAATATAGTTAAAATGGCCCTCTTGTGTGGAGAAAGAGGAACACTCCTCCACTGCTGGTGGGGTTGCAAATTGGTACAACCACTCTGGAAATCAGTATGGTGGTTCCTCCGAAAACTGGGCACCTCACTTCCAGAAGATCCTGCTATACCACTCCTGGGCATATACCCAGAGGATTCCCCACCATGTAATAAGGATACATGCTCTACTATGTTCATAGCAGCCCTATTTATAATTGCCAGATGCTGGAAAGAACCCAGGTATCCCTCAACAGAAGAGTGGATGCAAAAAATGTGGTATATCTACACAATGGAGTACTATTCAGCCATTAGAAACAATGAATTCATGAAATTCTTAGGCAAATGGATGGAGCTAGAGAACATCATACTAAGTGAGGTAACCCAGACTCAAAAGGTGAATCATGGTATGCACTCACTAATAAGTGGTTATTAACCTAGAAAACTGGAATACCCAAAACATAATCCACACATCAAATGAGA
Source organism: Apodemus sylvaticus (assembly GCF_947179515.1). Classification (NCBI taxonomy): domain Eukaryota; kingdom Metazoa; phylum Chordata; class Mammalia; order Rodentia; family Muridae; genus Apodemus; species Apodemus sylvaticus. The sequence continues at coordinate 144,359,323 of NC_067495.1, read as the reverse complement.
TACAAGAAGAAAGGAGGAGTGGCCCCTGGTTCTGGAAAGACTCAGTGAAACCGTATTTGGCAAAACCAGAACGGGGAAGTGGGAAGGGGTGGGAGGGTGGACAGGGGAAGAGAAGGGGGCTTACGGGACTTTCGGGGAGGGGGGGGCTAGAAAAGGGGAAATCATTTGAAATGTAAATAAATTATATCGAATAAAAAAATAAAAAAAATGGCCCTCTTGCCAAACGAAATCTACAGATTCAATGCAATCCCCATCAAAATCCTAACTCAGTTCTTCACAGAGTTAGAAAAAGCAATTCTCAGATTCATCTGGAATAACAAAAAACCCAGGATAGCTAAAAGTATTCTCAACAACAAAAGAAATTCTGGGGGAATCAGTATCCCTGACTTCAAGCAATACTACAGAGCTATAGTTTTAAAAACTGCATGGTATTGGCACAGTGACAGAGAAGTGGACCAATGGAATAGAATTGAAGATCCAGAAATGAATCCACACACATATGGTCACTTGATCTTCGACAAAGGAGCCAAAAACTTCCAGTGGAAAAAAGATAGCCTTTTCAACAAATGGTGCTGGTTCAATTGGAGGTCAGCATGCAGAAGAATGCGAATTGATCCATTCTTATCTCCATGTACTAAACTTCACTCCAAGTGGATCAAGGACCTCCATATAAAACCAGACACACTGAAACTAATAGAAAAGAAACTGGAGAAGACCCTAGAGGCCATGGGCACGGGGGAAAAGTTCCTGAGCAGATCACCAATAGCTTATGCTCTAAGATCAAGAATTGACAAATGGGACCTCATAAAATTACAAAGTTTCTGTAAGGCAAAGGACGCTGTTAAAAGGACAAAAAGGCAACCATCAAATTGGGAAAGGATATTCACCAACCCTACATCTGATAGAGGGCTAATATCCAATATATACAAAGAACTCAAGAAGTTAGACCCCAGGGAACCAAATAACCCTATTAAAATGGGGTACAGTTCTAAACAAAGAATTTTCACCTGAAGAAATTCAGATGGTCAAGAGGCACCTTAAGAAATACTCAACATCATTAGTCATTAGGGAAATGCAAATCAAAACAACCCTGATATTTCACCTTACTCCAGTCAGAATGGCTAAGGTCAAAAACTCAGGAGACAGCAGGTGTTGGTGAGAATGTGGAGAAAGAAGAACACTCCTCCACTGCTGGTGGGGCTGTAAGATGGTACAACCACTTTGGAAATCAGTCTGTCGGTTCTTCAGAAAACTGGACATGACACTTCCGGAGGACCCTGCTATACCTCTCCTGGGCATATACCCAAAGGATTCCCTGGCATGCAATAAAGACACATGCTCCATTATATTCATAGCAGCCTTATTTATAATAGCCAGAAGCTGGAAAGTACCCAGATGCCCCTCAAAGGAGGAATGGATACAGAAAATGTTGTATATTTACACAATGGAATACTACTCAGCAATTAGAAACAATGAATTCTCAAAATTTTTAGGCAAATGGTTTGATCTGGAAAATATCTTCCTAAGTGAGGAAACCCAGTCACAAAAGAATATAAATGGAATGCAATCTCTGATAAGTGGATATTAATTAGCCCAGAAGCCCTGAATACCCAAGGCACAAATTGCATAACAAATAACTCCCCTTAAGAATTATGGAGAGGGTCCTGACCCTGGAAAGGATTGATCTAGCATTGGAAGGGAATATAAGCACAGAGAAAAAAAGGAGGGAGGTGATTGGAGAATGGATGGAGAGAAGAAGGTTTATGGGACATATGGGGAGGGGGGATCCGTGAAAGGGGAAATCATTTGGAATGTAAACAAAGAATATAGAAAATAAAAATATTTTTAAAAAGCCTAGTATATTAACATATATATAGAACGCTAAACTTTTTAAAGTGCATAATGCACGATCTTTTTCTTTTCTAGCCAATATTTCCTATAACATTAAACATTGTGAATTCACCTATATTACTCTGTCTCCACTCAAGTTTTTCTTAGAAATGTTTTTTTTTTGCATGAACACTTCTTGTTCACTAGTATATTTGAGGATAAGTGATCTATTAGCCTTTTTATTTGTAGTAAAGTAGCTAGCTTGCTTGTTACATGTATATGTAGTTGCCCACTTGTATCAAAACGTGTACAACATATGCAGGATGTTGATTATTGTGCAATGCCATTACTAAATAATGTATAATATTACATATAATATGTATTTTAAAATACAATTTAATAGAAAATATTATCATACTATGTGATTTAATGCCTAACTATATTTTATACATTTTATACCTTTCTTCATTTTATTCATTAATTCCTGAACATGTTACATTTTGTAATATGTGTCCTTTTAGTTTACCAAACTGGCAACCCAATTCTCAGCACTAGTCCTTGATAAGTCAGCTTTTATTACATTAAACTAAATTTGTTTGTGTGGTATACAATTACTGTGGTTGAGTACGTGTATATTTCAATACATGGACTATATGTGCCTTGTCCCTCTTGCACATAAAGTTGAATTATAATACAAACACTTTACATAGTTTTTAACTACAGTTATTTTTGTTCTTCAACGCTTGAGCTTCAGTAGTACCAACAGAAATACCCAAGGTATCTATTATTTATTTTTTGTGGAACTTGCTTGATGTTTGTCTAGATGAATATATCAATTCCATATAAAGTTGCTCACAATAGATACATTTTTAAACTTTGCAGTAATGAAAGAGTAAAAAATAAGAAAAAAGATGATTTTATATTGTAACATTAAAGAAATGCCATCTCCTTAACAGAAACTGTGATAGTGGCATAGAAAATGCTTACCTTGTATACTGCTTGGCATATGGGACATGGAGCAGGAAACAAAATAAGTAAGACTGGAGTAGGGAGATGGACATCAGCAGAGCCCTTGGTGAACAAGTGTGAAGACCTAAGTTAGGGTACCTAACACTTACATAAAAATAAAAGTGCTAAGAAGTTAGAAGGAGTATCCTGTGGCTTTGCTTGCTAGCCAGTGTAGCCTAATTGGTGAACACTGTGTTCTGTGAGAAATTCTGTCTGAAAAAAATAGATGGTGACTGTGAGCATCATAAAAAGAAATGTTTTGGAAAATGAAGGATACAGGTGACATGAAAGCAGAAAGAATGGATGCAGTGGGAGCTTTAGAGGATAGGTAAGAATATAGGTAAAGAAAATTAAGAAAAGATTTTCTTTGAAAACTTCAGAATGACACTCAGTATCATGTACACTCATTAGTTTTAATTAAAACAAAAAATAAGTAATCCTGTGTACAATAGAGGAAGACCAACATCCTATGTTAACCATTGAACTTTATCCACATCCATAGTCATGTGAGCATGGATCCACACAGAGTTGAATACACATGAACATGTATACATACATACAACACACACACACACATACTGGTGAGCAAATGCACAGAATGGGACAAAATATTTATCAAGCACATATCTGCTAAGGAGTTGATGTCTGAACCTCATATTTTCATTGGTACCTGAAATTCCTACACTAAAGGGGCTGGGTTACACATCAAGTACAAATTCAGTGAGGGTTACATAAACATCTTTATCTTTTTTTAAAAAAAAAAAGTATTTAAAACATGCCAGAAACTTTAAAAAAAATGTTTCTCTTTGTTTTTTCTTTCTTTCTTTTTTTATTTTTTTACTGGTTATTTTACTTACTTACATTTCAAATGTTATCCCATTCCTAGTTCCCTTCCACAAATTCCCTCCCCCCTCCCCCTAACTTTTATAATTCATTAGTCAAATAATCAAAAGTCATTGAATAGAAATTGCTGTGTCAGTTATACAAATGACACACAATGTGATCAATATCACTAACCATTAAGAAATGCAAGTGAGAATGAGAATAAGGTAGGAAGATAGGACCTCATACCTAATCATGCTTCTATTGTTAAATGTATTGTAAAGGATGTGGAGAACACCATGCATTATGGTAGAAATACAAAATTGTACAGTTACTCTGAAACACTGTAAGTCATTTTCTCAAAAATTAAAAATAGACCTATCATATTGTTTAGAAGTTCTACTTCTATATATGTATTCAAAGGTTCTGAAATTGTTGTTTGATAAATTACCTGCATTAATATTATCATTAAAACATTACTTATGTTGAGCAAGAGAGGGTGAACCTTAATAGTTGATGTATTGTGCTTTTTACAAATTTGCTTACTTGGTTAAAAGTCATTTTATATTTCCAATCTCATCAAATTTATGCATTCAAATTTGCAAAGGTTTTGATATAACAATAATGACTCAAAGCTCTTCAAAAACAATGAAAGGAATATCTTGAAAATGTAAACATAGGTGAATTATTTGAGTTTAAAACATATTTAATACATTAAAAGTTAAGTAAAAATTGTACAGACAAAACCATATTTTGTCAAAGGTTTGACAATTCAGAGTTGACCATTCAAAGTAGAAACCAGTGATCAACCAAGAAGAATTGGTCCAGAAGAAATATAGAGAGCAGAGCTAGAAATCAATTGAGAGATTCTATTAGCATACAGAACTAAATGCAGAAATTCAGAAATATGAAGATTGCTCCAAAATGAGTTCTAGAAAAATCAGTGTGTAAAATAGAATAAACACAAATTTAACATATAAAAGATTTGAGACTTTCTATGCCAAAGAAAGAAAAGAAACTTTAGTTTAGGAATATGTGAGTCAGTTGTGAATCTTGGGATGAATTGTGTTCTCTGTTAAAACAATAGCAACAACAAATATGCTGACATCCTATGCTCTGATGTGACTGTGGAACAAGAGTGGTAGTCCTCACCACTCTTCCTAAGGGAAGGGATTAAGTTAAGTAAAGATGCTATGATAAGACCTGAGGTAAGCTGACAGGAGTTCTTGCAAAATGAAATAAGAACAAAGACAGAACAGATATGACAAGCAACCTCAGGAACCTACCCTCCATCATTCAGGATACTGAGGTGGCTGAGGGACAGAAAAAGAAAAGGAAAAAAAGAAAAAATCCAAATCAATAACACAAGTTTCTGTGTCTTCTCAACTTGATATGTGCTATTTTGTTCATCCAGCACATACAAACAATAGTTTTAAACAAATTATTTTTTAAAATACTATGAGAAAATCTACAGACAATGTAACAAAATCCTATCCTTCTCAGGGCAGCACAGGCTAGATGACTTGAGCAACAAAAAAATTTGTGATCTTGCATTCAGGAGGCAGCAGGCCAGACACCAAGGTTCTAGCAGCATTGGTTTCTGGTGAAGCCTCTCTCCTCTTTTTGCACAAGGCTTTCCTATCACTGGGCACTCTGAGCTACAGTATATTTTCATGACCCTGCTTGTTATAAAGTCACCAGACTGATGGATCAAAGGATCTATGCTGAAGACTCTATTCTGACTTTATCATCTTATGAAAGAAACTATTTCAGCTAAAAGGGGTGTTAGAATTAAAATGTAGGGGACTGGAACATTGAGGAAGGTAAGCAAAGGGTGTTGAACAGGATATGAACTGCCAAGCCAATCAGGTAGAGAATGAGGGCTACCACTCTGATGAAGCCAAACATCATCACCATGAACATATGGGAACTGTCGCTCTTCAATATATTGCTTAATCTAATTGAAACAATAAATTGTGGTTCAGGAAAGCTTCTGAAAATAAGGCTTTAGAGAAAGATGATTGTGTACATTACCCAATAAACAAATTATCTGGGTATTAAGAAACCAAGAAAATACTGTACACAAGAATTAACAGCTGGCAGATCCCATCAAGGTGTGAAAAGAGGGGCATATTCAACTAATATGATGTCTGAGCTCATATCCAGCAGAGAATGCAAGATGAGAATCTATCAAAGCAAATCAGGAATAGACCTTGATGCTGCATCATTCAGTTCAAATGAATTTAGTAATGTCATGTGAAAGACAGCATGGAAGGTGTCAGGTCCTCAAAAGCCCTTTTAAAAGAGATGAACATGTTATGAGAAGAAAGAGATTGTTATCTGAACAACTCTTAATAGCATACTACAAAGAACCCTCCCCCTAAGGCTGAATTGGTATTAAGCTATTATACATTGAGTGAAGGAAAAGAATAATTAGGAAACCAGAAAGAAGGAATTATGAAATTGTTTTCTTTTTACTCTGAAGTAGTACCTGTCTTTTTCATTGAGGCGCATTTCCTGTATGCAACAAAATGTTAGGTACTGTTTACAGATCCAGTCTTTTTATTGGAGAACTGAGCCTGGGTGTGAGATATTAAGAGATAATAAGCAAAAGTGGTTGTTGCTTCCTGTTATTTTTGTTATTAGAGGTGGAATTATCCTTTTGAAGCTTTCTTCTTCTTGGTTTCTTAAAAGATGATTACTTTCTTAATTTTTCTAGGGTATAGTTTCTCTCTTCTTTGTGTTGGAATTTTCCACCCATTATCCTTTGTAGGGCTGGATTTCCAGAAAGATATTATGTAAATTTCGTTTTGTCATGGAATAGCTTCGTTTCTCCATCTATGGTAGTTGAGAGTTTTGCTGGGTATAGTAGTCTTGGCTGACATTTGTGTTCTCTTAGAGTCTGCATGAGATCTGCCCAGGATCTTCTAGCCTTCATAGTCTCAGGTGAGAAGTCTGGTGTAATTCTGATAGGTCTTCCTTTATATGTTACTTGCTCTTTTTCTCTTACTGCCTTTAATATTCTTTCTTTATTTAGTACATTTGGTGTTTTGACTATTATGTGACAGGAGGAATTCCTTTTCTGGTCCAATCTATTTGGAGATCTGTAGGCTTCTTGTATGTTCATGGGCATCTCTTTCTTTCAGTTAGGGAAGTTTTCTTCTATAATTTTGTTGAAGACATTACTGGCCCTTCAAGTTGGGAATCTTGGCTCTCTTCTCTACCTATTATCTTTAGGTTTGGTTTTCTCACTGTGTCCTGGATTTCCTGGATGTTTTGGGTTAGGAGGTTTTTGCTTTTTGCATTTCTTTGACTTTGTATCAATGTTTTCTATGGTATCTTCTGTACCTGAGATTCTCTCTTCTCTCTCTTATATTCTGTGGGTGCTTGCATCTATGACTCCTGATCTCTTTCCTAGGTTTTATATCTTCAGGCTTAGACGTCTCCCTTTGTGATTTCTTTATTGTGTCTACGTCCATTTTTAGATCCTGGATGTTTTTGTTCAGTTCCTTTATTTGTTTGTGTTCTCTTGTATTTCTTTAAGGGATTCTTGTATTTTCTCTTTAAGGGCTTCTTGCTGTTTACCTGTGTTCTCCTGTATTTCTTTACAGGAGTTATTTATGTCTTTCTCAAAATTGTCTATTGGCAACATGAGATGTGATTTTAAATCCAAATCTTGCTTTTCCAGTGTGTTGGTGTATCAAGTCTTGTTGTGGTGAGAGAAATGGGTTCTGATGACGCCAAATAGCCTTGGTTTCTGTTGGTAGGGTTCTTGTGCTTGCCTTTCCCCATCTGGTTATCTCTGGTGTTAGTTGGTCTTGCTGTCTCTGGCTGGAGCTTGTCCCTCCTGAAGGCTTGTGGCCTGTGTCAACACTCCTGGGAGACCAGCTCTCTCCTGGCTGGACCTGTGTACAGAGGGCTGTAGAACAACCTTTGGTCTGGGTTTAGATGGTGACTGGAAGGATCCTGTCCCAGCTGTTCCACTGTTCCTGTGCACTGTGCACTTCTTGCCCATCCAGCTTTGGACAGTTATTGGAGAGAAAGTGACAATCTCACTTCTGAGCCTGAGTGTGAGAACACTCCTAGGAGAGCAGCTCGCTCCTGGAGCGACCTGTGTAACAGAGGACTGTGGAGCAGCCTTAGCTCCTGGGTGCAGATGGCAACTGGACTATTATTTTCCTCTTGATGAAGACTTTGTTATATTTCTAAGACAGTTTCAAGGTACCATACTTCTATGACAATAGTTGTCTTGGAGTGGAATATACAATCAATATACCCCTGTGTGTTTGCAGTCTTCTGTAGTCTGATAGTATGAAGTGAAGAACCGTGTGGTCAGTGTGGCTGGAGGCCAGCACCAAGTGATGGGCTGCTGTGGCACAGCTCACATGGTAGAAGTCTGTGAGTTTCACAGTGCTGGTGGCAACAGCAGTGATGGTCCTACAGTGGTGGAAATCCTCATGTTGGATGACAATGGGTGCTAGTGGATGGAGTCCATGTGGTACAGCAGTGGCTGCTAGCAGTGATGGCGGTGGCAGCCATCCACGTGGCATCTGTTCTCTAGCTGTGGCAGCAGCAGCAACTGTCCACTTGGAGTAGGTTCTCTAGTGGTGGTGGCAGCAGCTCTTGCTGCTGCTGCTGCTTCAGCGTTGCACTGGGAGGTGACAGTTGCCTGGACTCGGCAACTTCCCTGCGTAGCAATTTCCAGGTTTCAGCACCAACATCAAGACAGTTGGGCAGCTCCAGAAAGACCACATCAGGCCAAACAGTTCCACTTGAGGTTTATTGGAAGAGGAAAGGGCAAGATGGTGGCATAAAGAGAAATGGGGGTAAACACATAGGTGAAATTTGATGTATGCATACTTACTTGTTATTATATTGTAGCGTTTAGATTTTTCTTTTACTACATGGATGTAGTATCTTATAAAGAATAATGGCATTGAACCTGCCAAGAATAAAGCATAAGCACTTTAGCACCTGATAGTCCATTTTGAAGTTATTCAACATAAGATCACTATAGCAAAAAAAAAAAAAATACATGGCTTTCAAGCTGTTAATTTTTCTCCTTGACATCACTCAGGGAACCATACTGGAAGAAGACTCAGAAAGAGTCTCAGAGCCAGAGAAAATTCAGGACATTAAGACAACAACTGAACAAATCTCATAAGAACTCAGAAATTGAGCACCATGCACATGCATAGGGCCGCCATGAGTGGGTCTGCTTCAGGTCCTTTGTGCATACATTAGGGGTTCCAGTGTATGTTTTTATGGGATTCCTATGTGTGTGATTGAGGGGGTCTCTGGTTCTTGCACCTACACTTGGGCTCATTTTCTTCTTTGGTTTGCTTTGTACAACATTGATGTGATGTTTTCTTTTTCTCTTAGTATATTTTATATTGTTGTGTTTTGTGTTATCTCTTAGAAGCCTGTTCTGTTTTAAAGAGAGACAGAAGGGAGTGGATCCAGGTGGGAGGAGAGGAACTGGTAGGGGATAACCATAAGCAGGATATATCGTGTGTTTAAGGAAATCTATTTTCAACAAAACGCAAAAACTATATATTTTCTTTAAACAGAAATTATGAGTGTCTCATAATCCTCAGCAATATTTTTGTGTTACAGTCTGACAATTGGCCTTCTGAAAGCAAGGATTTGTTGAAGGAAACTATCTATGAGAAGATGGTCCATGTACCTTAACTCTGTTTTCTGCTTATTCTGAGTCCCCACTATAGTCAGGTGGAGATATTCGCTCAAAGTGGGAAGAATGAATGAGGATTAAAATGACTGATCTCACACTGATCTTAGACCTGGCATATTAAATTCACTTTTGTCCACATTGAAACTGATGAAATACTAGAGCTTTTACTCTTCATTGACAAAAGGGAACTTTCAATATTAGTTTATCAAAGTCTAATAGTTTGAAATTGTTTATTACAATGATCCATGTATAGTCAATGGACCAATATTATACCAGTCAGAAGAGGCAATATTGTTTATTTAGAGGGGGGAAAAGAAACTTATTCTTATGGAGTGGCTAAGAAATAACTCAATAATTAAAAAAGAACTTGAATCTTATTTTTCCAATCACTTGATTATACTAGTAGTAGATTTTAAAATGGATTGGAGCAAGACCTTCATTAGTTTCAGCTGTTGTTAATGTGTGTGTTTTCTGATTTTGAATTCTGTTTCAACAAAAATACATTTAATTTCTTCCATTCTGTCTCTTTAGCATCTTGATCATAAATATTCCACATTAAGATAATACACTCTTACAAAATTTTCTGGGTCCGATCACATAACAAATGAATTTAAATAAACATAAAACCTTAGACACTGAAAATCAGATTTAGTTTTCACAGTCAGATGAATACTTCTTGTGCAAAGCAATTTTGCATAATGCATAGTTACATGAAAATAGGCTTTAAGGTGTGTGTGTGTGTGTATGAAAAGAATTGAGAACAGAACTGTTTAACGTTAGATGAGATACAGCAATCTTTTCACTTTTGTTTAGATGAAAATAACTATGATTAGTGTCAGTTTCAGAGTATTACCCTCTCATGATGAAAATCATCCTCAATTTGTGTGTGTGTGCGTGCATGTGTGTACATGTGTGTGTGTGTATGTGTGTGTGTGTGTATGTGTGTGTGTGTGTGTGCATGTGTTCCATATACATATGTGGAACAATCTTGAGCATCTTCTGACTTAATGTAAAAGAAGTTGACCTATATGTTGTACTTAAATTCTAACAAAAAGAAAATAGTTGAATAGTTTGGAGCTAACAAATGCAAGATTTAAACTTCCTATGCTGAATGCATGGGTTTTAACTTAAAATATAAATATATCCAGGATCCTTTTAGCCTGTGAAGTAACTTACTTTGGTTGCCATAGACCATTTTCTTATCACTGTGTTCAATTGTTTTCTTCATTGGAGTGCAGGCTGCTATTTTTTTTCCTTTGCTAGTGTATATAGTAGATGCTGAGGTGTCACCTTGGTGTTGGCAGAGTGATCAATCACAGAGAGTGGTCTTCCCCTATTTGGTGACAGGACACATATCTCTGAATGCTTATTGTTTTGAAAATGTTAGAGTCTGAACTCTAGAATATCAGAAATATGCTAATGAAGGTTCCTGTATTCTTCTCCTTTTTCTTTCACTTCCTGTGGCCCAAAGAAAACACATGGATCATAGAAAGCAGCAGCCTTAATCCCCCGTTTTGAAGACAGGAAAAGTCATAACTGATTTTATAATAAAATACTGAACAGGGTCAGTACTTTATCTGTTTTGGGGGGTATTATAACTTTGTTAACTCTGTACCTTTATGACTAGCATTAAACTTTTGGTATTCTAATCACATATTTATTTTCAGATTCTCTGATGAAAATAATTATCTTTACAGATGATTTTTATATTATGTCTATGAAATGCACACCTTATCATATCTGCTCTAACCATCTCTATTCTTTCCTCAAACAACAAATCTTTCGTCAAATCAATGGTCAAATATCAGTCTTCAGTGTGAAGTGTTCTCAAGTCACTGTGAACCTTTGTTTGACATTTTCACAGAACACAACGAATACCCTTTGACTATTATGATCATTACAATTTATACCCATCATGTAATGCCTCTTGAATTAATTTCATGGGCAAATATATTATATTCTTTTTGATACCCATAGTCCCATGCCAAGGATGAAAATGAAGTTGGTAATATTTAGCAATAGATAATGAATACATTTGAATATATCCTATTTTTACAATTAGTAAGTATAACATAGAAGTTTATAGAAAAAGCTTGGAATTGGACTCTCCCAAATATAAGTCATAGCCCTCCTACATATCTGCTTTATGAACTTAGACTAGTTTTTCTTGGTATATGTGTTTATTCTTATGTGAAACATACATGTTATTAAAAATGTCTAATGGATATATTGAGATGGTTTGAAGAAACCTAGTTTTGACACATCATAATGTGCTTGACATATTCTAAATGCTCATCAATTCTCTGTTTGCTTTTATATACCTTTCTCCATTTAATAACACCAAACTTCTATGTAAAATGATATGGGTAAGGAGGGGATTTATTTTTGTCATCAAGCTGAAGACCCAATCTAAATTAGAGAAAAAAATACATCCAAGACATATTCATGGTACATGTAACCTTGCAATCCATGCAAAAGGATTTTACCTTAATGTTCAAGTAAAAAATAAACCTGAGATTCATCACAATTGCTCTTTGCCATTATAGAATGATGGGAAGAGTTGGCTACATTAAAAAAAAAACCCTTGCATAAAATATCTAACCACATTTCTTGGTCAATTTCAAAATAAAATACTGTATATTACGCCTTGGAACATTTCGTTTTCAAGAGCTTTTGTGCAGCAGTATTTTCTTTATATATGCACACACCCGTAGATAATTGCAGGTTAACAGCTTATAGAGGAGAACACCATGAATCACAAAACTAAGAAGAAGCCTCTTGTTACATTAAAAAAAAATTGAAGACTGTCTTGTCTTGCTGATAAAACTATAATTAAACTTTACATTCTTTGCAGGATTACTCAGCAAATGGTCTATTTTTATAGAATTATTGTCCTTGAAGATAGCTTATTACAAAAAGCAAATCCTGGCTTTCCATAGCAGATAACTTTCCTGAGATGGGTTGTTAGATCTTTGTATGTCATCTTTGTTCTGTTTTGGATTCTGTTTTTAAAGAGTAAAAAAAAAAAAATCTGCAAATTATTTAATGCAGGTATAGCTGCATTCTGAAAATGTTGCCTTCCTAGTTAATGAAAAACAATATTCAAAAAAGTTAGTTAGTGTTTTGGGGTGAGATAAGATACAAGAATAACCAGAAAATTTTCCAATAAAACCTAATGAATTTTGCACCCTAGACATCAAAATATAAAGCATCTAAAAATTCATGTTAGTAGAGAAAAACAGTCTAAAGAAAACAACCAAGGGCACAGTAAAATTTGAATGAACTTCAATATGAATTCTTCACAGAAAGAGTATAGGTTATTATTTCTCAGCATGTATATATTTGTTACTGTTTTACTTTGAAGGACTTTGTGACATTCACAGAAGAAGCTTAGTTTTCAAGTATCAAGCTTATTATTTACTTTTTGTTAGGAACCACATACACTTCTAAATCTCTCCCAAACAAAATGAACCCAGTAGGCAATTTAAAGTTCCTTTGTTTCTAAGAGACAGCAGGAGAGAATATGATAAACTAGGACTGGGGATATCAAGACAGCAAGGAAATATTGTAGAAGTGTCTTCTGAAAACATATGGAATGCAGAAAAATAGAAAAAGGAGATAATTGGTATCCAATAAATATTGGTTGAATGAATGAACATTTATCTAATTAGAGAAGCCATTATAAGACATTTGCATAACATTTATAAAATAGAGAGATGATATTGTAGATAGAAACACCAATAATTGAATTGTTTAAATGTGCTAATGAAATTCTTCTATTTATTTTGGTCCAGTTCTTTCCACGTAAAGAAAAATAACCCATCAAAACTTTTTATGAGGATTCTCCCAAAATTTAATTTCCTTCTTTTTCATTTCTGTTTTCTTATTTATTTCTATAATCTTTTTTATCATAATTAGTTTATAATGCCTCCAATCTACTTCAGATACTTCAATTAAAAATGCATCTTCATTTTAGTCTATTGGAGTGTCAAAAAATATACCTTCTGAGATACACCTGAGTCGGATGATGATATATTTCTGTGCTGTTCCAGAATAATGGAGAATTATTAATGTCTTATGAAACTTTGATATATGTAGAATAACCTTTAGAGCTTGTTTTGCAGAGCTGTATTTAAAGGATGTCTCCAAGGAGGGAATTACATAATAGGTATTATAGTATAATAGGTAATATTAATGAGTGTAATATATGTGAGCTCAAAACTATGTCTTTCATTATTTGCATTTCCTATTACAAAATAGGTACAAGCTACTATGGAAATAGTATATAGAAAAGCCAAGTAAGTGGTAATATTGAATTATCTATCTATCTATCTATCTATCCACAGAAGTTGTGGACTTGAATTCACAGACATGGTGATATTAGTTAATTTTTCTATCATTGAACAAACACATAAAGGAATAGAGCCTTAAGGGACAAAAGAAGACTTTCAATAGAATAATAATACTTTAAACACTAATGGATATTTAAGAATTTGATTATATTTAGTTTTTTACTTATTAAATTTGAAAGAAAGTCTATTTAGTGACATATGTATCTACCTAATTCTTGGGAACTCAACAAAATCCATAATGATGGCATTGATTATTAACCTTAACAACAGAGTTATTAGCCAAACCCCAAAATATGTGAACACACAAAATGTATTGACTTATTTAGATTCAAGTATTAACCCTTCAAATATTCACATAACTTTTGTATTATAAATGAATAAATATTTTACTATATTTTAAATAATTGCAGTGGACAGTAGATAATAAAATTTAATAGACTTTCACAAGATAGACCTCAACAATTATAAGAAGATCGAAATAATCCCATGCTTCCTATCAGATAACTATGGACTAAAAGTGGTCTTCAATAGCAACAAAAACAACAGAAAGCCTACATACACATGGAAACTGAACAATATTCTACTCAATGATACCTTGGCCAAAGAAATAAAAAAAGAAATCAAAGACTTTTTAGAATTTAATGAAAATGAAGACACAACATACCCAAATCTATGGGACACAAAGAAAGCAGTGCTAAGGGGAACACTCATAGCCCTGAGTGCCTCCAAAAAGAAAATGGAGAAAGCATACACTACCAGCTTAATGACACACCTGAAAGACCTGGAACAAAAAGAAGGTAATTCACACAGGAGGAGTTGAAAACAGGAAATCATCAAACTCAGGGCAGAAATCAATCAAGTAGATACAAAGAGAATCATACAAAGAATCAACAAAACCAGGAGCTGGTTCTTAGAGAAAATCAGCAATATAGATAAACCCTTAGCCAGACTAACCAAAGGGAAGAGAGACAGTATCCAAATTAACAAAATTAGAAATGAAAAGGGAGATATAACAACAGAAACTGAGGAAATTAAAAAAAATCATCAGACCCTAATACAAAAGCCTATACTCAACACAACTGGAGAATCTGGAGGAAATGGACAATTTCCTAGACGGATACCAAATACCAAAATTAAATCAGGATCAAATAGATCATCTAAACAGTCCCATAACCCCTGAAGAAATAAAAGGGGTCATAGAAAGTCTTCCAACCAAAAAAAGCACAGGACCAGATGGTTTCAGTGCTGAATTCTATCAGACCTTCAAAGAAGACCTAAAACAAATACTTTTCAAACTATTCCACAAAATAGAAACAGAAGGAACACTACCCAACTCCTTCCACAAAGCCACAATTATGGTGATACCAAAACCACACAAAGATCCAACAAAGAAAGAGAATTTCAGGCCAATTTCCCTTATGAATATCGATGGAAAAATAATAAATAAAATTCTTGCCAACCGAATCCAAGAACACATCAAAATGATTATCCACCATGATCAAGTAAGCTTCATCCCAGGGATGCAGGGATGGTTCAATATAAGGAAATCCATCAATGCAATCCATTACATAAACAAACTCAAAGAAAAAAAACCACATGATCATTTCATTCGATGCTGAAAAATTCAGCATCTTTTCATGCTAAACTAAAAGTCTTGGAGAAAACAGGAATTCAAGGCCCACACCCAAACATAGTTAAAGCAATATACAGCAAATGTGTAGCCAACATCAAACTAAATGGAGAGAAACCTGAAGCAATCCCACTAAAATCAGGGACTAGACAAGGCTGCCCTCTCTCTCCATATCTTTTCAATATAGTGCTTGAAGTTCTAGCTAGAGCAATAAGACAACATAAGCAGGTCAAAGGGATACAAATTGGAAAAGAAGAAGTCAAACTATCACTATTTACAGATGATATGATAGTCTACTTAAGTGATCCAAAAAACTCCACCAGAGAACTCCTACAGCTGATAAACAACTTCAGCAAAGTGACTGGTTATAAAATCAACTCAAGCAAATCAGTTGCCTTCTTATACTCAAAGGATAAGCAGGCTGAGAAAGAAGTAAGGGAAATGACAGCCTTCACAATAGCCACAAACAATATAAAGTATCTTGGTGTGACTCTAACCAAACAAGTGAAAATCTATACGACAAGAACTTCAGGTCTCTGAAGAAGGAAATGGAAGAAGACCTCAGAAAATGGAAAAATCTGCCATGCTTGTGGATTATCAGGATTAATATAGTTAAAATGGCCATCTGGGAAAAGCAACATACAGATTCATTGCAATCCCCATCAAAATCCCAACTCAGTTCTTCATAGAGTTGGAAAAAGCAATTCTCAAATTCATCTGGAATAACAAAAAACCCCAGAATAGCTAAAACTATTCTCAACAGTAAAAGAACTTCTGGGGGAATCAGTATCCCAGACTCAATACTGCAGAGCAATAGTGTTAAAAACTGCATGGCATTGGTACAGTGACAGACAAGTGGCCAATGGAATAGAATTGAAGACCCAGAAATGAATCCACTCACCTATGGTCACTTGATCTTCGACAACGGAGAGAGAACATCCAGTGGAAAAAAAGATAGCCTTTTCAACATATGGTGCTGGGTCAACTGGAGGTCAGCATGCAGAAGAATGTGAATTGATCCATTCTTATTTCCTTGTACTAAACTCAACTCAAAGTGGATCAAGGACATTCATGTGAAACCAGACACAGTGAAACTAATACAAAAGAAACTGGGGTAAACCCTTGAGGACATGGGCACAGGGGAAAAGTTCCTAAACAAAGCACCAGTAGCTTATGCTCTAAGATCAAGAATTGACAAATGGGACCTCATAACATTACAAAGTTTCTGTAAGGCAAAGGACACTATCAAAAGGACAAAACGGCAACCAACAAATTGGGAAAAATTCTTCACCAACCCTACATCTGATAGAGGGCGAATATCCAATATATACAAAGAACTTAAGAATTTAGACCCCAGGGAACCAAATAACCCTATTAAAAATGGGATACAGATCTAAACAAAGAATTTTCACCTGAAGAAATTCGAATGGCTGAGAGGCACCTTAAGAAATGCTCAACATCATTAGTCATTAGGTAAATGCAAATCAAAACCACCCTGAGATTTCACCTCATACCAGTCAGAATGGCTAAGGTTAAAAATTCAGGAGACAGCAGGTATTGGCAAGGATGTGGAGAAAGAGGAACACTCCTCCACTGCTGGTGGAGCTGTAAGATGGTACAAACATTTTGGAAATCAGTCTGGCGGTTCCTCAGAAAACTGGACATGAGACTTCCAGAGGACCCTGCTATACCTCTCCTGGGCATATACCCAAAGGATTCCCTGGCATGCAATAAAGACACATGCTCCACTATGTTCATAGCAGCCTTATTTTTAATAGCCAGAAGCTGGAAAGAACCCAGATGCCCCTCAATGGAGGAATGGATACAGAAAATGTGGTATATTTACACAATGGAATACTACTCAGCAATTAAAAACAATGAATTCATGAAATTTTTAGGCAAATGGTTGGATCTTGGAAATATCATCCTAAGTGAGGTAACTCAATCACAAAAGAATACACATGGAATGCAATCTCTGATAAGTAGATATTAATTAGCCCAGAATCTCTGAATACCCAAGGCACAATTAGCATAACAAATGACTCCCATGAAGAAGTAAGGAGAGTGTCCTGATCCTGGACAGGCTTGATCTAGCATTGGACGGGAGTATCAGGACAGAGAAAAAGGAAAGAGGTGATTGGAGAATGGGTGGAGAGAAGAAGATTTATGGGACTTATGGGGAGGGGGTGACTAGGAAAGGTGAAATCATTTGGAATGTAAACAAAGAATATAGAAAATAAAAATATATAATAAAAAATATAGAAAATAATTTAAAAAAGAATTTTAAATCTAAAACAGAGGGTAAGATTTTCACCTGTTTGCAAATTTGTTCTTCCCACAAGTGATATCATTATATATTATGTACTAACATCTGGGGAGTAATTAAAAAAACAACAAATATTTTATAGTACCAGACATTCTATTGAATAGAAAATTATGTAGATGACTGGTAACATTTAAAATATTATCACAATTTGATGTTTATTAGGCATTGTTTCTATTAATGCCCTCCTCATATAGCAGAATATTTTTCTGATTTAAACAATTTTAAGAATGCTGCTTCTGATGGTATTTGCCTTAATTCCAGTACTGAAGACATTAAGGTAGAGGGACCATGAGTTTGAGATTAGTCTGGGCTGTTGCATATCAAGAATCTATAAAAATGGTAAATATAAACACAATGACCAAAAGCATAAATAATATTCATTCTATTCCAAAGTTGGATATAATTTACCAACCTAGAGTTGATTCTTCATACTTAGTAGGAGAGAATGACTTAAATATAAAAGTAAACAAAGGCAAAATTATTATTCCTTTTGTGTTAGCTGCCAATTTTTTACTGTTGGTTTGAGCACAGGTATTTATGTATATAAATGGGAATGCTATGTAGGCTTCATTGCAGATTTAAGACCAGTTTTTAAACTCCATTTATAAACCTTTCTTGAAGTACACTTGGTTGCAGTGAAGAGAAATATGAAGATAGCAGCCCCAGATGCTTGGTTATCTGATGTTAGCCTAACCTTTCTAACTTAAATTTACATGAAATTATGAAATTAACTTCTGCATGAGTAATTCTTAGATAAACAGCAACCCATACATTGGGTCAGTTTATGTTCTTGTTAAAAGTTTGTATCACTGTTGTGATTTATTAAGTTATGTATTTAAGTTAGGTATGATGTAGGATACTCATGTTTCAATTAAAAAAGGAAGGATTATGTTAACATCTATATCCCAGAGGTAAGGGGTAGCACTCCTCACACCCTTAAATGGACAATGGGGATATATTATAGAATCTATATCCAAACAATGTCTAGTGAGCTGGAGAGGAAGAAAGACACTTTTATGGAGATCAAGTTGTTATACTTATAATTTTCTCATGACAGCATCATACTAAATCATCTGAATGGACACATGCTATGTGTTGGCACATGGAATTTTATACCTGCTTCATGAATTTAAAGCAGAAGTAAAGAGGTCAAGCAGCTCATTATGTAGTATGTTGTCTTATGGTTTCTACTACTGTGATAAAGCACCATGACAAAAATCAACATGAGGAGCAAAGTGTTTATTTTGAATTACACTTCCAGGTAATAGTCAGTCATTCAAGGATGTGAACTCAGAAATTCAAGCAGGACAGGGACCAGGAGACAAGAATTGAGGCAGAAGCTAAGGACTATCAGTCCAGGAGTGTCACCACCAACAATGGGCTTGGCACCCCCATTTCAATGACTAATTAAAGACATGCATGCACTCAAACTTGCCTACAGTCCAGTCTTATGGGTTATTTTCTCAATTGAGGCTCCCTCTTCTCAGATAGCCCTTCGCTTGTGTCAAATCTACTTAGAACACAAATGTGAGTGGAGTAGAGACTGCTTTAAAACATGACAAGAAAACAACATACATATGAATGAGAACAATGGCAATCATTGGTATAAGATATGTGAAGCTATGCTGATCAATCACTTCACTGTTTTAGTTTTAATTGTCAGATTTTTGTTTCAACTGATAAAAGTTGACAATTTAAAGGTTTTATTGTCATTTCATCTCTTTGCTCTTTACTGGAAGACAACAATTTAAAAATTATACAATTTCATTTTTTCTCCATAACAGAACCTGATGGTTAGCACAAATTTTTAAACTTGAAATTAAAAATAAACCAAAAGTAAACTGTTCATTTGTATTTTTTTCTCCAAAATAAACTCCTAATTCTTGGAGAAATTTTCTTCCAATACTTCCAATATTCCCAAGACTACTACTTCTTTATACAGAGAATCTCAAAATTATTGCTTTTGTTCTTTCTCCCTGAAAGAACTTCTCTATTTATGCAATAGAGAAAATATTTGCTGCTTCCTTTTTCCTTTTTATTATTGAAATGGAACTGACTTGCACAGAATTAGTTAAATAATAAATGGCAGTTTCTAATATACCATTATTCTTTTATAAACAAATAGATCTATTTTCATATGCTCTGTTTTTTAGTAATTTATTAATTTTTAATTTTAGTAGATTCAGGTCAAGCATATCTTCTAAACATCAGGCTGAGAAGGACATTGTTAACCAGGGCAAATAAAACACTATTAACATTCAGAATACTAGAGCCTATGATTTTCACTGATTATTTACCACTAAAAGATACATGTTAGAGAATAGGAGGGAACCATGTCCATTAATGGAAATATAGTCAGTGCAGGAGGCATTCTGGATACATAGTAATGCTCAGTTTGACTATAGCACTATGTGGACAACAGGAACTAGTAAGATAGTTAATAGCCCTAAACTCTAGCAAACGAATCCCCAAGACAAACATTTGTGCAAATAAGTCATCCATGTTTCAAAGGTTAGACTAGTCTAAACATGAACCAGCACTGGTTGATGAAGATGGAAGAAACAGAAAGAAAGATAGGGCATTTGAAAGGATGTCACCAGTTCCTCAGAATTTTCCATAAAAGATCTGTTAATGCTTACCTCATTGCTTGTGGAGTTCTGCTAGTCAAGTCATGAATATATCTAGGACTTTCATTTGGGATCTTAGTTCATAGGTTCTTACTGAGGTGACACTGAACTGCTTCCCCAGTGTTGTCTAATTATTAAACTGTGTCAGCAAGAATGAGAACATACTGCATCTATATACATCTGCTACAGTATCAGCAAGCTATTGGTATTCAGAATACTCAGTTTGCCGGAACATTTAAAATTAAATTTAAAAATATTTGTCTGTTGCTGCGTTTAAATGTTTTAATTATCTTAAGATACTTAATGACCTGAATACTAAACTGCCCGAAGACCACTGGGGAAGAAAGGTAAATAAAGCATATGCCATACTCTGATTTATGAGAGTTATTTTATTTGTTTTTTCACTAACAGAATAATTGAATATTATCCAGCAATGAGCATTACCAAGTTCTTTCAGAAGTCTTGGTAAACTTATCATGCAAAGAAATTATTTTTTATGAATTTTTCCAGGAAACAGGAGCCAATCTCCAAGCACTCAGCCAGTACTTTCAACTGGAGGAACTGGTTTTACCAGAGCCAAGGTATAGTATTAAGTTTTCCACTTAAACCATGATAAGATTTTTTTTGACATTACAATTCTTTTAATGTGGGTTCTATCTGGTGCATTTCAATATTTTTTGTAGAACACTTGACCTCTGCTCTCTGAATGTTGGTACAACATATTCGTATATCTTCAAACGATGTGGTTAATTTACATTATTTAATAATTGTGACTATAGCAAGGTGGGTCTAGCTAGGAGTACACAGGGCACAGGAGGGACAGAACAGTTGGGACAGGGTCATTCTCATCACCCTCTACACCCAGGAGCTGGGCTGTTCCACAGCCTTCTGAACCAGGAGAGAGCTGGTCTCCCATGGGTGCTAAAACAGACTTACAGGCCCACAAGAGGGACAAGCTCCAGCCAAAGACAGCAAGACCAACTAACATCAGAAATAACCAGATGACAAAAGGCAAGTGTAAGAACATTGCCAATAGAAACAAAGGCTACTTGGTATCATCAGAACACAGTTCTGCCACCACAGCAAGTCCTGGATACCCCAACACACCTGAAAAGCAACATTTGAATTTAAAATTACATCTCATGATACTGACAGAGGACTTTAAGAAGGTCATAAATAATTCCCTTAAAGAAATACAGGAGAACACAGAAAACAGAAGAAGCCCTTAAATAGGAAACCCACAAATCCCTTAAAGAATCACAGGAAAATACAACCAAAGGAACTGAAGAAAACCATCAAGCATCTAAAACTGGAAGTAGAAACAGTAAAGAAATGACAAAGGGAAACAACTCTGGAGATAGAAAACAGAGGAAAGAAATCAGGAGTAATAGATGCAAGCATCAACAACAGAATACAAGAGATAGAAGAGAATCACAGGTACAAAAGATACCATAGAAAACATTGATACAAGAGTCAAAGAAAATGCAAAATGCAAAAAGCTTGTATGCCAAAACATCCAGGAAATCCAGGATACAATGAAAAGACCAAACCTAAGGATTATAGGTATAGAAGAGAGTGAAGATTTCCAGCTTACAGTGCCAGTAAATATCTTCAACAAATTTATAGAAGAAAACTTCCCTAACATAAAGAAACAGAGCCAGGCAGTGGTGGCGCACGCCTGTAATCCCAGCACTTTGGGAGGCAGAGGCAGGTAGACTTTTGAGTTTGAGGCCAGCCTGGTCTACAGAGTGAGTGACAGGATAGCCAGGGCTATACAGAGAAACCTTGTCTCAAAAAAAAAAAAAAAAAAAAAAAGAAGAAGAAGAAGAAGAAAGAGATGCCCATAAACATACAAGAAGCCTACAGAACTCCAAATAGATTAGACCGGGAAAGAAATTCCTCCTATCACATAATAATTAAAACAACAAATTCTCAAAGGAAAGAAAGAATATTAAAAGTAGTAAGGGAAAAAGGTCAAGTAACATATAAAGGCAGACCTATTAGAATTATACCAGACTTCTTGCTAGAGACTATGAAAGCCACAAGATACTGGGAAGATGTCATACCCTAAGAGAACACAAACACCAACCTAGGCTAATATACCCAGAAAAACTGAAAATTGCCATAGATGGAAAAAATGTATTCCATGACAAAAAAAATTTACACAATATCTTTCCAAAAATCCAGCACTTCGAAGGATAATAAATGGGAAACAACAACAAAAGGAGGGAAAATATACCCTAGAAAAAACAAGAAAATAATCTTCCTTTAACAAACCAAAAAGAAGATAGTCACATAAACATAATACCATCTCTGATAATGAAAATAAAATGGAGCTTTTACTTAATATCTCTTAATATCAATGAACTCAATTTCCCAATAAAAAGTCATATAATAACAGACTGGATACATAAATAGGATCCAACATTTACTGCATACAGTAAACTTACCTCAGGGACAGAGACAGATACTACCTCAGAGTAAAAGGCTGGAAAACAATTTTCCAAGCAAATGGCCCCAAGAAACAAGCTGGAGAAGCCATTCTAATATTGAATAAAATTGCCTTTAACCTGAAGTTATGAAAAATATAAAGGACACTTCATATTCATCAAAGGAAAAATCTACCAAGATTAACTCTCAATTCTGAGCATCTATGGTTCAAATACAAGGGCACTCACATTCATAAAAGAAACTTTACTAAAGCTCAAAGAACATATTTGATAGAACACAATCAATAGTGGGAGACTTCACACCACACTCTCATCAATGGACAGATCATGGAAACAGAAAGTAAACAGATAAACAGTGAAACTAACAGAAGTTATGAACTAAATGGATTTAATAGATACCTATTGAACATTTTACCCTAAAACAAAAGAATATATCTTCTTCTCAGCACCTCAAGGTACTTTCTCCAAAACTGACCATATAATCGGTGACAAAACTGACCTCAACACATAAAAGAAGATTAAACTAATCCCGTGCATCCTATCAGATCACCATGAAATAATGCTGGTCTTCAATAACAACAAAAATAATAGAAATCCCACATATACTTCGAAACTGAACAACATTCTACTCAATGATAATTTTGGTCAAGGAAGAAAGAAATCAAAGACTTTTTAGAATTTATTGAAAATGAAGGCACAACATACCCAAAATTATGGAACACAATGAAAGCAGTGCCAAGAGGAAAACTCATAGTTCTGGGTGCCTCTAAAAATAAACGTGAGAGAGCTTACACTAGCTTCTTGACAGCACATCTAAAGTATCTAGAAGAAAAACATGCATATACACCCAAGAGGAGTAGACAGAAGGAAATAAACTCAGGGCTGAAAGCAACCAAGTAGATAGAAGTAATAAGAATTATACAAAGATTCAACCAAACCTGGAGCTGGTTCTTTGAAAAAACAAACAAGATAGATAAACCCTTAGCCAAACTGTCCAGAGGGCACAGAGAGAATATCCAAATCAACAAAATCAGTGAAAAGGGAAACACAACAATAGATACTGAGGAACTCAAAAAAATCATCAGATCCTACTACAAAAGCCTATAATCAACAAAATTGGAAAATCTGGATGACATAGACAATTTTCTAGATAGATACCAGGTACCAAAGTTAAATCTGGATCAAATAAGCCATCTAAACTGTCCCACAATCCCTAAAGCAATAGCAGTCTCTCATCAAAAAAAAAAAAAAAAAGGCAAGGGCCAGATGGGTTTAGTGCAGAATTCTACCAGAGTTTCAAAGAAGACCTAATTCTAGTACTCCTCAAACTATTCCACAAATTAAAAACAGAAGAAACACTACCCAACTTGCTCTATGAAGCCACAATTACTCTGATACTTAAACCACACAAAGACCCAACAAAGAAAGAAAACTTCAGACCAATTTCCCTTATGAATATTGATACAAAAATATTCAATAAAATTTTTGCCAACCGAATACAAGAAAACATCAAAATGATCATCCACCACGATCAAGCAGGCTTCATTCCAGGGATGTAGGGATGGTTCAATATATGGAAATCCATCAGTGTAGTCTGCTACATGAACCAATTCAGAAAGAAAACCATATGATCACTAGATGCTGAGAAAGCATTTGACAAAATCCAACACCCCTTCATGCTAAAAGTCTTGGAACAATCAGGAATCCAAGGCCCATATCTAAACATAGTAAAAGCAATATACAACAAACCAGTAGCCAACATCAAACCAAACGGAGAGAAACTTGAAGTAATCCCACCAAAATCAGGGACTAGACAAGGCTGCCCTTTCTCTTCATATCTATTCAATATAGTTCTTGAAGTTCTAGCTAGAGCAATTAGACAACAAAAAGAGGTCAAAGGGATACAAATTGAAAAGGAAGAAGGCAACCAACAAATTGGGAAAGGATCTTTACCAATCCTCCATCTGATAGAGGGCTAATATCTGATATATACAAAGAACTCAAGAAGTTAGACCCCAGAGAAACAAAGAACCCTATTAAAATGGGGTACCAGAGCTAAACAAAGAATTCTCAACTGAGAAATAACAAAAGGCTGAGAAGAACCTAAATAACCTTAGTCACCAGGGACATGCAAATCAAAACATTCCTGAGATTCCACTTCACACTAGTCAGAATGGCTAAGGTCAAATCTCAGGGGACAGGAGACACTGGCACGGATGTGGAGAAAGATGAACACTTCTCCATTGCTGGTGGGTTTGCAAGCTGCTAAAAACACTCTGGAAATCAGTTTAGCATTTTCTCAAAAAAAGAAATGACTTAGTACTACCTGAGGACACAGCTATACCACTACTGGGCATATACTGAAAAGATGTTCCAACATGTAATAAGGACACATGCTCCACTATGCTCATAGAAGCTTTATTTATAATACCCAGAAGCTTGAAAGAACCCAGATGTCCCTCAACAGAATAATGGATAAAGAAAATGTGGTACATTTACACAATGGAGTACTACTCAGCTATTAAAAACAATGAATTCATGAAACTCTTAGGCAAAAGGATGGAACTAGAAAAGATCATCCTGAGTGAGGTAACCCAATCACAAAAGAACACGCATGGTATGCACTCGCTGCTAAGCTTGGAATATCCAAGAAACAATTCACAGACCACTTGAAGCTCAAGAATAAGGAAGACCAAAATGTGGGTACTTTGATCCTTCTTAGAGGGGGGAACAAAATACCCATGGCTCACAGTCAACCAATAGACTGAGCACAGGGTCCCCAATGGAGGAACTTGAGAAAGGATCCACAGAGCTCAAGGAGTTTGCAGCCCTTCCTTCAGGCTCTGTTCCATTTTTTTTTTTTTTTTTTTTTGTCCCTGTTCTTCCTTTGTACAGGAACATTTTTGGGTTAAAAACTTTGAGATAGATGGGTGGCTCCATCTCTCAACCAAGGACTGTGCCTATCTACTGGACATGGTCTCAACAGGTTCTACCTCCCCCTTCTTTGTGCATTTCAGCTAAAGTCATGCCCATTGGGTCCTGAGAGCCTCATGTTTTCCTGATGCCTAGGACTCTCCAGTGGCTATCCCCAGTTCCTCATCCCTCTGTCTCTTGCTTTTTCCTTATTACTGGGAAACACAGATGAATCAATTATTCAATGGATAATATTGTTTTAACCGAAAATGATTCAGGTCATGCTGTATGGGAGACATCAGCAACTTAAAATTGTGATTGATTCCTTGCCTCTGCTGCTCACCCAGCCTGTGTCACTAAATTTGGGGCTCAGGAACATTAAGTTTTTACTAACATATCTTTCTCCTTCAGTTTTGATGACTTCACATATCTATACAAAGTATATATATATAAACGTTGGTCATATTTATTTCTCTTCTCCACCTCACACACCGGCTTATAGCATTTCTTCCCAACTAGCTGTGCCTCCTTCTGATTGCAGGGTTTCCTTTTTTCTTTTTTCTTTTCTTTCTTTCTTTCTTTCTTTCTTTCTTTCTTTCTTTCTTTCTTTCTTTCTTTCTTTCTTTCTTTTCATTTTCTTTTCTTTCTTTTTTTCTTTTTGTGGGTCTTATGCAGGTAGCCATAGCTACTGTGTATGTATAGCAGTTTGCAATGACCATGTAATAGAAAAGACAGGATTTCAAACACTCCTTTTCACAATGCATCTCTTAATGTTTTTTAACCCTTCTTCATGATGTTCCCTTAACCTTGTAGTAGACAATGTAGATGTCTCATTTAAGGCTGAGTACTCAACAATCCCTCGTTCTCAGCAGCTAAATCCGTTATGAATCTCTGAATTATCCATAGCCCATTTCAAAAAGAATCTTCTTTGACCAAGGATAAGAAAATGATGTAAGCATAAATATTTACAAGCCACTTTTACTATATGTTCATTTAGCAAAGCATCAATGGCAGATTTCCACTTAAGGCCCATGAAATCCTTAGCCATATGCATTTGGCTAGGTTTACATCATCAGATATGTGAGCTGTGAAGCGGGTCTCAAATTTAATCAGAAAGATAATGCTTAGCCCTAAGCCTGAAATAGCCATGCCATATCTTGCTTGACAGGTCACTATTATTACAAATGGGGGTCAGACCTGGGAAAGACGGTGAATGAATTTTTTCCTCTAGCCGCCTACATAGCAATTTTTGACACTATGAATGATAGCCAGTGTGGTGGGTGAGGGATTATCCAGCTCAGTTTCCAGCTTGATTTCTCTGTGTTCTATATTCAATATGTGTGGTATATTCAACAATAGTATCTTACCGTCTAGCTTCTATAGATCATCTTAATCAAAGGGGTGAGCCTGTATTGTGTGAGTCAGCCTAGAAGACTTCTTTGGATAATACTTCATAGGAAGATATTCCTTACCTGTAACTGAGATTTTTTTTTTAATTTAAATACATAGGGCTTATAGGAGGACCATAAGGATATCTGTTTTTAAAATATACTTTCTAATTAGTCCCTGTATTTCTTTATCATCTGTGCGGGGTTTGTTTGTTTGTTTGTTTGTTTGTTTTTGGATTTTTTTTCAAGACAGGGTTTCTCTGTGTAGCCTTGGCTGTCCTGGAACTCACTCTGTAGACCAGGCTAGCCTTGAACTCATAAATCCGCCTGCCTCTGCCTCCCAGAGTGCTAGGATTGCAGGCGTACACCACCACCGCCTGGCCACCTGTGAGGATTTTAATAACTCCTGTAGGTTCATATATTAGAATGGTAGATCCCAAGTTGGTAGAACTGTTTTGAAGAGAATGAATAGCTGTGGCCTTGTTAGAGAAGGTATGCAATTGGTGGCAATTGGTGGTAGGCTCAAAAGCTTTTAAAAGTGCATACCAGGCCCAGGGACTTTTTCTCTTGCTGATCAAACATAAGCTCTCAGCTACTGCCACAGTGCCATGCCAGCCTGCCTGCTGTCATGCTCTCCACCATGATGGCCATGGTTTACTTTCTAAAAACTGTAAGCCCTTTCTAAATTCTTTCTTATTTGAGTTGCCTTGGTCATGGTGTTTCATCACAACGATAGAAATGTAACTAAAAGATAATAAATCCTTAGTTATATTTATCTTAAGCCTCATCTATTTCCCTGTTTTAAACCATTGGTCGCCTAGTATTTTTGTCATTCCAGGTATGTTTTACTATCCCAACATTTTTGTTCTTTTGCCTCATCCCAAACTCATGACTCCTTTCTCACTTCCTCACTTCTACAGACTCCAATTTAAACACAGAAATCTAAAAGATTGAAAGTAAGGTCTGCATATGTAAGAACATAGGGCATTTGTTTATGTGGATCTTCACTAAATTGTTCAGTTTAATATTTTGCTTTATGCTTTTATTCATAAAATGGCAACCTGAACTTCTGTGTAGCAGAAAAATAAGCTAATAGAAATGGAGTCTATAAGTGGCTGGAGTTTTCTTTTGTTTACTAGGGGACATTTGTCAATCAGTTTTTCAACAATGTGTTGCCTATAACAAAGATATTTTACTTAGATGCCTATGTTTCTTTTCTTCAAACATTTTTGTTTGATAAAATACTTTATCCCAATAAATAAAAAGCAAAGTTTATTGTAAGAAATTTAATGTAAACAATAACACTTGATCAGCAAGAACATAATGAAAATTTATAAGTCCCTGCATTTGCAGTTCACAAAGAAGCAGATCATTTTCATTGAAAGAAAGAGTAAGGTAAGTAGTGTTTATCAAATTTTTAATTCCATAATTTATAAGCTGCTAATTTTATATCATTAAGTGACTAATATCAATGATTAGCCAAATTTAATGAGTGAAGTATTCATATTTTTAATTTAGACAGTTAGGACTTTTCAGTGAAGTAATAACCCTGTCAGTTTTATATTGACGGAATTATTATTTGAAATTTCTACATTTTTAAGTTAAATCAAACTTTTAAATGAACAAAATTTTCATTTTAAAACATCCCTTATTGTCTTGAGCTTTATCTATCAAACATGTGTTGCTTATTTATTTTAAATTTAAAAGTTAATTTTTGGTTAATAGCTTCAAGTTATAATCTCATTTTTTATTATATGTTTGAGAGATTCCTTGAAAATTTTCATTCTTCTGCTGTCTTTTAAATTTTTATATCAGTTTTACAATATATATTCATATATTATACCTTTACAGTTATTGGAGACTTATATAAATGTGCAAAACAGTTAAAGGAAAGAATTAAATCTAATGTTTTAAAAACTGATTCACCTTTTAATGCATTTCTATTAATTTTCTTGTCCTTTTCATTATTTCTAATATTCTTTGATCTGGTTTGATTGATATTTTATAAGTAGTATTTTTGTTTTCATTTATTTATTTATTATTTTGTTTTGTTTATGTGTGTGCTTCTTTGGAAAGGTGTTACACAGGCCCACATGGGGCTAGAGGAGGGTAATGGGTCACCTGGAACTAGAATTTCAGGATGTTGTGAATCACTCATGATGTGGGTGATGGGAACTGAATTTGGGTCCTTTGGAAGAACAGCCAGTACTCATAAGCACTGATCCATCTCTTCAGCCATCTCTTCTAAGTTCTGTGTTAGATAATCAACTTATGAGCATCATCATATCTCTTCTATCATAGTCATTCAATGTAATAATTTCTATTTACTTTAGTTTTATTTGTGTGGCAGGAAAAGTACCTCTGCAGTTAAAAGCACTTGTTCTTCTAGTCCAGTTCCCAATATACACATGATGGCTAAACATAACTGCAGTTGTAGGAAATTCCATGTCTATTTCTGACTTCTAAGGGCACCAGGCACACACAGCATGGACATACATGCAGGCAAATCATTCAAACATAAAAGAAAATAAATAAACGTAAAAATTAATAGTAAGTGATTTGAGTATTTATGATAATACTGGAAAAGTTCCATGTCGTGGCTTTGGGTTAGTATTACATTAAATGCTGATATCATTACCATATGGTAATATAAATTTTTTTTCTATTTTATAATAAAAATTTAAATATATATTATGGGAGGTAGTAGAAACTGTTGTGAAAAAATTAAAACTAAATAATTGTGGATATGCATTCATGGTGTTTGTAGAATAATTTATAATGTTATCAATAAGCAATTAATAAAATAGATCAAGCAATATTATTCAGCATTTAAAATTCATGAAGTTATGAGACATTATATAACATATATGATGCACCCTTTTAGGGAATTCTGATGAATGATGAAGATAGTCACAAAAAGGCAAACTTTCTATGATTCTAGTTGTGTAAATTATCTAGAGAAGTCAAACTTACCAAGAAGTACAATCTAGGGAAGCTGTCAGGAGTTGAGGGGTGGATATGTGAACATACAGTTTGCTAGTTATAACGTTTTTGTTTTGAAACATGTAAAAGTTTCTGGAAGTAGATAATAGTGAGAAGAGAATTTTGTAGACAGGCATTATAGCACTAACTATTCTTTATGTTAACAGTGGGTCAGGATGCACATAAATCAAGTGATAATGTGTACTACAAAGGTAGATATTGGGGAGGGTGAATATAAATGAAAAGGTAAGATAAGCCCAGAAGCTTGGAATATCCAAGACACAATTCACTTATCAAATGATGCCCAAGAAGAAGGAAGAACAAAGTATGGATACTCTGGTCCTTAGAAGGGGGAACGCAATACCCACAGAAGGAGATACACGGAGGCAAAGTGTTGAGCAGAGACTAAGGGAAAGACCATCCAGAGACTACTCCACCTAGGGATCCATCCCATATACAGTTCCAAAACCCAGACACTATTACTGATGCCCACAAGTACAAGTACTTGTTGATGGGAGCCAGATATAGCTGTCACCTGGGAGGCTCTGCTAGTGCATGACAAATACAGAAGGGGACACTTTCAGCCAGGCCTTGCACTGAGTACAGGGTCCCCAATGGGGGAGCTAGAGAAAGGACCCAAGGAGTGGAAGGGTTTTGCAGTGCCACAGGAGGAACAACATTATAAGTCACCCAGTACTCCCAGAGCTCCCAGGGACAAAACCACCAACCAAAGAGTACACATGGAGTTACCCATGGCTCCAGAAGCATAGGCAGTAGAGGATGGACTTGCTGGACATCAAAGGAAGGAGAGGCCGTGGTACTAGGAAGGCTTGATGCCACAGTGTGGGGGAATGCTGGGACAGGGAAGCAGGACTGGGTGGGTTGGAGAACAGGGAGAGGGGAGAGGGCTTATGGGACTTTCGGGGGGAGGGACCATGAAAGGGGAAATCATTGGAAATGTAAATAAAGAATATATTTAATAAAAAACGAGAAAAAAGAATAGCTTAGCGTGGAGACAGGGAGTAGAGAGGAAGTATGGGATGTGGAAGAGTTGGAAGGTGGATGGGGGATAAAATATAGAGTGTAAAAAATAAAATTTTAAAAAAGAATAGCTTAGCAGAAGGGAGTCTAAAACTGCTGAAGGGACATGTAAACATGTAAACATGAGGTAAGAGCAGAAAGATAAAAGGGTTAAAGTATCTGGAGCAGTATTTGTGAAACATTACTTTTTTGCTGATGTTTTTACGTTAATGAGAATGAATAATAATCTATGAGATTTCTAACCAATATAATTATCTTCAATTATTTTTGTTTAACCTCATCATGGATATTTGATAGTTTTCAAATATATGTGATGTATAATGCTCATTTTTATGTCTTATTCCTTTTTAGCATCTTCAAATGATCCAAATATAATAATTTGATGACTTTTGTTCATGGTTCCATAATTATTCAAATATTTTGGAAATCTTAGCTTTGTGTATATATTTAGGAGAGAATTGTCAAAGCTCCCAAGAGCACTGGTTTGCAGATGTCTTCATTAGTGGACAATTTGCATTTCTTTCACTAATTGCCCTAGAACGAAAATAGTAACCACATTTGACATATTTATGTCAATTATTAGCTTGGGATTTCCCAGAAACTAAATGGAATTCCCAATGGAAGATGACAAATAAATAGAGTATAGATTTCATTCTACTTTTGCCAACAAATTGTGGGGTTACCATATTAAAATAAAACAGAAATTGCTAGCATATATTGAATATGGCTTTTGTAATTGGGAAAAAGTTTTTTATGCATAATATCATTTCATTCAACTTTCTTTATTATGGAGATGATCTATTTATTTATTTAGAGACAAATGGAGAATCTGAAATAATACCCTGACTGTGTTTAAATAGCTTTGAAAATCAAATCTTTCTCCTTTCTTAAATAGATTGCTAGCAAAAAACAAATCCATTTATTATTTCCTTACAGTTTTGTATAATGTATAATTATTTTCTTTTGTTTTGGATAATGTTCATGCAATCATAAATTGATAATATTTAATATATGCCATGACAATTTTTCATCCACACACATACTTGCATTACAATAAAAATTAATATGCACTCTCATAATCTTTATCAGACTTTTCATATCTATCTGCTTCTGCCAGTAAACTTCGATCTGCTTGATTTGAAATTAAATAGTATGAATAATATCAACTTTTATCTTTCCAGAGTATTTCTCATTTCTATGTCAATATTATATCTACTTAACCAATTTATGCAACAATTGATTATTTGTTTCTCTTTAATTTCATTGAAGAGTTAGTAGCATACTGGATTTATTTATTTATTTATTTATTTATTTATTTATTTATTTATTTATTTATTTAATTTTTGGTTTTTTGAGGAGACAGGGTTGCTCTGTGTAGCCCTGGCTGTCCTGGAACTCACTCCATAGATCAGGATGGCCTCAAACTCAGAAATCTGCCTGCCTCTGCCTCCCAAGTTCTAGGATTAAAGGCATGCCACACCACTGTCTGGCCTTGGATTTAATTTTTAACGTTTTGGGATAATATACTAGGGAATTCGTCTGAGTGTCCAAATTTTATTCAGGTTAAAATGAATACTGCATGTCATATTTCACTGATGAACATATAACTTTCATATCATAGTGGCTATACTAACATAAATAAAGTAACACTTTATTTCATACATGTATCAAGAAAATCTAAAGATTTGAATATTTATTTGAATATTGATTCAACCATATGTTTTAATTTTATATCATTTTATGTTGAAATAGAAATATAGTTAATTAATGATATTCCTTAGTCCTATTCTGCTGAAGGGATATGTAAACATGAGGTAAGAACAGAAAGATAAAAGGGCTAAATCATCTGGAGCAGTATTTGTGAAGCATTGGAGTATGTCTATCTGTCTGTCTATCTATCTATCTATCTATCTATCTATCTATCTATCTATCTATCTATCTACATCCCAAACACTGCCCCTTCCCAGTCCACCCTCAGAGAATCTTCTCCCCTCCTCTTCCCCTCTGAGAGGTTGGTGTTCCTCTAGACATCCCACAACCCTGCAGCATCAAGTTTCTGCAGGATAAGACATATTCTCTCCCACTGAGGCCAGACAAGACAGCCCTATCATAGAAAGGATTTCACTGTTCAGGCTATAGTTTTAGGGATAACCCCCACTACGGTTGTTGGGGGACCCACATGTAGACTGAACTACCATCTGCTACATATCTCCCTGTGGCCTTGGTCTAGCCTGTGCATGCTTTTTGGTTGGTGGTTCAGTTTCATAGCTCCCAGGCGCCCATGTTAGTTAACTCTGTTGGTCTTCCTGCAGAGTTCCTATCCCTTTCAGGTCCTTCAATTTTTCCCCAACTCTTCCATAAGAGTCCCTGATATCTGTCCAATGTTTAACTGTGAGAATCTTGATCAATCTTGCAGTTTCTTAGAAAAGTGTGCATAGTTCTACCTGAATATCCAGCTATTATGTATATATATTATATATCCTGGTCATTTACTCAAAAGGTGCTACACTGTACCACAATGATATATGTTCCACTATATTCATAGCAGCTTTATTTGTAGTAGCTAGAAAGTGGAAACAACTCAAATATCTCTCAACTTAATTATGGATACAGAAAATATGGGTGATTTTTCACAGTGGAATACTATTCAGCTATTAAAGCAAAGGGATTACAAATTTTGCAGGCAAATGGTTGGAACTAGAATATATGCTACATGAGGTAACTCAGACCCAAAAGGATATGCATGGTATGTACTCAATGATAAGTGGGTATTAGCCATAAAGTACAGAATCCCCATGACATACACCACAGACCCAAAAAAGCTAAACAAGAAGGAAGGCCTAAGGAAAGGTGCTTGGATCACACATAGAAGGGGGAAAATAGTCATAGGAGGCAGATGGAGAGAGGGAACAGGGTAGGAAATGGCATGGCAAGGGACTCGAGTGGGGAGCATGATCAGGTGTTGGGGAGAGAGGGCCAGAAAACCAGGAGAATGAATGGAATCTGCAGCTGCTGCTGGGCTTGGGATGGGGGCAATCTCTAGGAAGTCCAGGGAACTGAGATTGGGGAAGGCTCCAAGGAGTCAATGTGGGTGACATTAGCCAAGACACCTAACAATGGGGATGTGGATCCTGAAGAGGCCACCTCCTTTAGCCAGGCAGGACCCCCAGAGGGAGGGGTAGGGACACCAACCTACCCACAAAACTTTCAACTCCAAATTTATCCTGCCTTCAAGAAACGTGGACAGGGGATGGAGCAGAGGCTGAGGGAAATGGCCATCCAATAACAGGCCCAACTTGAGACCCATTCCATAGGCAAGCAACCACTCCCTCACACTAATGATACTCTATTATGCTTACAGACAGAAGCCTAGTATCACCATCTCCTGAGAGGAGATGACTGAAACAGATGCAGATGCCTTGAGTCATTTTCTTAATCTATTTTTTAATCTAATAAAAGTTGTTTTGCTGAATGTATTTTACATGCATTTATTTTTTTACGTTAGTGGTTATATAATGTAATATAATTTTTGAACAACACAGTTTTATGATATATTTCTTAAGAAAGGTAAAAGTTGCTTTCCTTAGCAAAAGTAATAATGTAAGGTAGTGAAAGGCTTTGATTAATTAATTAATTATCTTGGATTACTGAGGTGCTTGTGTTAGCAATTAATGCACACTGGTTATGCTTGAAATGTTAACAGTGCACTCTTATTAATAGGTAAAGCCTTAAGAATAATATTACTATTTTACATAGGATAAAATGATCTCATTTTCATTTTATAAAACACAATACAAAGGGTATTTTCCTGCTGTATCTTTTACAAACCAATATTGAGAATGGGAAAAGGGTTTATACATTAGACAGACTTTTCAATTTCATCAAAAACTTCAAATGAGCTACACATGAGTTAATGATGAGACAACATGGGCTAGTCATGTTGTTGAGGAAAATTTTTGCTTATTAAATGTTATTTGGTAGTATAATTTTAAATGCATAGATTCTGAAATTTTCCCTTTTCTCTAAAATTTCCTCTGAGAGTTTTAATGGAAATATTCTGTATATATTAAATATTTTCTCCCATAGAAACAGAATTAGCAAAAGAATTTGTTATTTCTTTTTTTTCTGCTATTTTTTAACTTTTTTTATTCGATATATTTTTTATTTACATTTCAAATGATTTCCCCTTTTCTAGCCCCCCACTCCCCGAAAGTACCATAAGCCCCCTTCTCTCCCCCTGTCCTCCCACTCACCCCTTCCCACTTCCCTGTTCTGGTTTTGCCCTATACTGCTTCAAGAATTTGTTATTTCTAAGTAGTAAACACATATTCATTTATTCAAACAATTCTAATAAAATCTATGCATTATTAGTAAACTTTGTTAAATTTGAAGATTTGTGTTTAATATACAGAGCAATCTAAAAAAGATGTATTGATTCTAAAACATTTTTGGTCACATTGATGGAAGACATAAGCATTTTATGGGGATAAATCTTATCTGAAAGGTAGGCCATTTCTCTACAGTTTTATTAAAATTGATGTTCTAATGTCAATACATTTTTCTATTGAAAA
Organism: Apodemus sylvaticus; assembly: GCF_947179515.1. Lineage (NCBI taxonomy): Eukaryota > Metazoa > Chordata > Mammalia > Rodentia > Muridae > Apodemus > Apodemus sylvaticus. Next base: position 144,323,691 of record NC_067495.1, on the reverse strand, counting down.
GAATCACATACTTATAAACACATTGATTTTGAAATATATTTAAAAAGACATTGTTGCAAAGCCTGTACCTACCCAAGCTTATAAATAATGTACAAACCACACAAATATATTATGTGTCATATTTCTTTATGAAGATAACGCAGAATATGCCCATGTTTCTCAATTTTTAAATTTTTAAATTTTGTGAGATTTGATTTAGGAAATAGGTAGTTAAGTTGAACATAACTTTCTATATGGGAGATTCTAATAAACAGGATTGGAAATGTGCAAAGAACAAGTATGACAAACTCTCTACCTTGTGCTATTGATAATCATATTCTTTATTTTTCTTCTTATTGTCTGTTTATTCCTTTCTTTTGGAGAAAGATCCACTTCCACATAGCCTATTCATGCATGTTTAACCTCTGGTAGAAAATTATTTTGTCTGTACTTTATTTTGACCTCTATGTGTTTATGATTTTTTGCTAGACTGAATTCCATAGGCAAAGAGGTTTCTGAGTACTATTAATCATATATAAAACTTATATTTGATAAATTACTTTTGTGATGGCCAGGTTAATTATTAGAATACTCATTCTAATTAGGTATTGATTTTCTACTTTACAGATAAAAAAATAAAGACTCATATATTATTGTTATATATTACTACATTTATGTGTTCATTTACTTTTTATTTATTTTTCAATATTTATTATATGCTTGCAAACTTTGTCATATTTTGTAAGTGAACATAATGAGTTAAAGCAGGAATTGTTCCAGCTTTTATATAATTATTTAGTTTTAGAAACAAACTATAATGAAAAAAATGAAAGTATACATGAAATTTTAATGATTAGTGCAATATTGAAATTATCTTATAGCACATAAACACTTACATAGAGATGAAAAAATGTTTCTTAGAGGAGTGTCATATAGTATAAACTTTTAAGAACATTAGAAAAGAATCCTGTTTTAGAATTTTAAAAATTAGGCACAATGAACACTATGTAAAAACCTGTATTACATTCTTAAATATAATTCAAATGGAATAGATATATTTAAAATATTGGACTTTTGGATAAAAATCTTTTAGTAAATTATAAGCACTATGACAAATTGTATGCATGTAACATATATATATATATATATATATATACAACTATGCACATATACTCATATATACATATGCACATGCATGTATATATATACATATACACATACATTCATACATATATACAGTATTATAAAAAGATAGTTAGAAAGTTTCTCTTAAACTCCAAACAACAAACTAAATAAATGAACAAAAAATGTAAAAGTCTGTATTAAGCATTTATGTATCAAAAATATACTTTACTATTGAACTATATCCCTAAACAAAATTAAGTTCAAATGAAAATTTAAATCAGAATATAAATTAAAGTATGAATTGATTGCTCATTTATCCAATATTTACTTTGTTTCCCATTTCCATTTAGTTTAGAAAATATCTTCCTTTTACTTTAAAGTATATTCTCCACTGTTGATTACAACTTTTGTCTTTTTCATCCCATTTCAAAGGTTTTTGACTTGTGAAAATCATGTTATATTAGAAATTCTAAGGAGCATGTGTCAAGGCAACAGAATAGAAAATAATGAAGGTTTCTTTTTTTTAACCTATTTAACTGTCTTTTTGATGTTCGCTACCTATACTTTATTTGAAAATTGCTGTTCATCATGAAGATTTTCATAGAATAGATGAAATAGACAATATAACTGATAATTATTTTGTGAACAGATTTCAGTTACTTTCTCAACCTCAAAACTGCGTATTCAGCAGGAAAATTGTTATGTTTCAGATGAATAGAAGATTTTAGGTAGGTTTGTGAAATCAATAATGTATTTGCTTGTGTATTTGGGCTGGTGGAACAGGGAAGAGAGGATCAGGAAGGGAGGAGGGGGGGAAATGAAGTTGAGGGAGAAAATGTAGGGACACACAGCTAGGACTAAAGCACATTTAATGCATGGTATGGAAACTGAGTGCAGTGGTAACCTCTTAATGTATATGATGGCAATTCTAATGAAGTCTCCAAAATAATGAGGGGCACAGCATCCCAACTGGCCATCTCTTGTCACCAAACGAAGCTTCCAGTGCTAGGACTGAGTTATGTCCAATTGAGTTGTTGACTAAAAGGTGCCATGGAAATTCCCCCCAAACCCAGTTTTTTTGCCAAAGCAATAGGTAATTCTCCAAAAATGAAAGCAAGACCCCAGTGCTGAAGATGAAAACTACATAACCCATTCAACATGGAGAAGTTAGCCGGTGCCTACATAGATCCTGCACCCCTATGTCATAGTGTCTTTGACAGGAAAGGTATTCTGCAAGCTACCAAAAGAAAAATGTAAACATCAACACAGCCACAAAAGGTCTCATATAAACTGCTGTCCTACTTGCAATATATGCTAGGGCAGTAGTGGAATAAAGCTTATGAAAGGACCCAACCATTGTGTGCTTTAACTTAAGGCCTACACAATGAGATGGAATCCAAACCTGAAACTGCTTGAGTGACCAAGAAACAGAGACTAGATAGCCCAGAGACTTAGAGTGAAACTAAATACTGCTGGTTTTAGTGTAATGATAAAATGACTCCTAATTATATTCTGCTATATTAACAGATGAATGATATTCTGCTGTTGCTCAGCCATCATCACAGAAGCTTCTTCTACAGCAGATGAAAACAAACACACAGACTCACAGTGCATGTGAGTGGAGAGAGAGAGAGAGAGAGAGAGAGAGAGAGAGAGAGAGAGAGAGAGAGAGAGAGAGAACACTCTTAGAACACAAAAACTCTGAATGGGATGTCTCCATCAAATTCCTCCCTTCAGAGCTTGGGAAACTCCATGACAAAAAGAGGCATAAGGCATAAACAGTGTGATGGAAGATAACAGGGGAACAAGGCTCTGTGAATCTACTGTGGAAGTTTCATATAAACTCACAGAAACTGAAGCAGAAAGCATAGGATATGCATGGATCTGCACCAGGTCTTCTGTGTTTTCTCATATTCCTGAGTGTGTGGACAAGTGGGTTTTTGATTCTTGTGCCTGATCTTGGGCCTTTTTTACTTTCTGTTAGTTTGCTTTGTAGAAATTCAACATGATGGTTTTTGGTTTTATTGTATTATATTTTATTTTGTTGTGTTTTGTTGTTATTTCTTAGAAGAAACCAGAATGGGAAGTATTTCTGCCAAGCATAGACATTTCAGGTGAGCTGAAACAGTTTAGCATGGCAACTTAATGGTAAATTTTTGTATCCACCTAGCTTAATCATCCTTATGAGCTTTACAAAAGATGCACTGCCAGGGACCGTCCCAAAGGGAGTGGGGGAATTCAGACTGAGGGAAGGGCTTTGGTTTTCAGGAAAGGCACAGGTTCAACTAGTGAGAAACAGAAACAACCACAGAGGCAGCTTGAATCTGAATGTATTTAGGAGCTCTCAAGTAAGGTTTTTATACAGGAAAAGTCAGTATTACCATTTCAAAAGATGTATCCAGTGAAGCAGGCACAATTATCATAACCATTTGGCACAAGGAAATGCAAAATTAATCAGGTATAATGTTTCCCATGTAACAGATTTAGAGGTTACATCAATTTACAGATAACATCAATCTTTCTGATTAGAATACAGAGTGACTTGGAGTTAACAGCAAACCTTCAAAGAGAGTTTAAAGTTTTTTATAAACCCTAGGTCTAAATGAGTTTCCCGGGAGTAATCCTTATCTAACATTTACCTTTTGCCTTGTACAGAAGTCCCTGATCCTGAAAAGGCTTGTTCCAGCATTGTAGGGGAGTACCTGGACAGAGAAGTAGGAGGTTGATAGGAGAATGGGCAGAGAGAAGAGCTTAGGGAACTTATGGGAAGGGGGGAACCGGGAAAGGGAAAATCATTTGGAATGTAAACAAAGAATATAGTACATAAAAATTATAATTAAAAAGAAAGGAATCTATTTACAATAAAAGGGGGAAGATTAAAAAAAAAAAAAAAAAACTTCATGACTTAATCAATGCTTTCTGTACCACAGTGTCAGAGCCACCCTTATCTACACAGGCATAGCTATATAAATTTGCATGTTGTTGGGGGGTTGTAATTATGTAAATGACTATGAGGTAAAGCATTGCAGTTCTTAGGAGTTTGGGGCCAGTGACTCTATTTCAAAGAACAGATTATCCAGCCAGGGCTATTAGAATCACCTTGTGAAAAGAGGAAAAGAGGAAATTAAGAGTAAAACAAACTGCTTTGAGAACTCTGGCTCAGAATTACCCTCTAGCTAGAGAGCTCCACAGCCCTTCCCAGGAGACTTCCTCCCTTTGGAGTTAAAATGCTGCAGCCTGTGGAACTTTTCTGGCCAGAGGATAATGCTCTATAACACCTTATAAGCAAAGCAGATTAGTTCAAAATATTTTAAACTGGTAAGTAACATAAATAACAATGTCATTTATAAAGAAAAATTTTGATTTTAATAGCAATTCTTGACTTCAGAAAACTTTGATTTTATCTTTTAAAAGTGGTAAAAGGTTACAATGTGTCCTTTTAGAGGAAGGTGAACCTGTTTAATCCTCTTCATTTCCTAATTCTTTACATATTGAATATAGTCAATGAAAAAAATACATTTAATTATAGAACAATGGGATTAAATTCAGAAAGTAGATGGTGGAACTTATAAAAACAACTCTTTCAACATGCAGGGGTTTTTTTTTTTTACAAGAAAAGAATGTGAGCAACACTTTTCCGTGTGAACTATAGTGTTTATGTTTTGTCTTTTATTAGCTATTTGACATTGATTTGAATATAAAAGGAATAAAATAAAATAATTGCAGATGAATTAAGCAAGGGCTTGCACAGAACTATTTATTATGCTCATTCTGCTTAAACATTTTGCTCATTGTTAGAAATAAAGATTTTGGTGTTGATTACTGTTGTACATCCTTTTATTTTTTTAAGAATATATTTAAATCCAACACTGAAAACTATAGGTTTGTAGGAGTTGGCTCTCTATTCTCTCCATTTGGGTTCTGGGGCTAGAACTTCAATCATCTTTACCCACTGAGTCATCACACCAGCTCTTTTGTTTAAATGAGTATAAGTAATATTGGTTCTTATTTAGGAGATATAGTACAATAATTTAGTACACATGATGATTAACTGAAGTTAATTGCCAATTTCTATCTCCTCAGTATTTCACTTCCATGCGTTATTAAACTTAAAATCTTCACTTTGAAATACATTTAAATTATTGTAGACTATAGGTTTTCCCACTGTAGTGTAGAACATAAGAATTAATCCCTTCCCTTCTACATGGAATGCTATTTGTGTATTTTTCCCAACTTCTTTATTTTTCCTCCAATCCTGTCCTCTAATATCCCACTATGATGGTCTAAGAGAGAATCAATTATCAGTTCTGCTAAACGAGTGATGCTAAGCAAGCATTGTTTCCCCAAAACATAAATTGGTACAAATAATACTGTCTTCAGTATACCACGCTGAAAAAAATATCAAAATAGATCAAACAACAAATTAGTAGAGGAAAACGTAGAGAAAACACTTTAAAATACAACTTTCTGGATAGGACTCCGATAGAATAGGAAATAATCCCAAGCATTGGCATAAGGTAATACAATTAAAAAGCATTTGTAAGGCAGATAAAGTATCACTAAAAGAACAGCCCAGCGAAAGTGAGAAAATCTTTACCAGTTGTACATCAGACAGGAGGCTAATCTAGAGAGCACAGAAGGAGGTACAAATCTAAAGAGTAAACCAAAGCTGCCAATGGACGAAGGACTACCCATTATAAAGTAAAAATAAATGAAATTTTAATGGTTTAAAGGCCCAGGTATGAGACAAGAAACTTAAAATGTTTGAATAAATCATAGGGAGAACATTTGCGTGAAATAAAATTATTTGAATGAGACTCTAAACACATAGACAAAACAGAAAGTAGAGAAATGTGATTATGTGAAAATAAGAGTGTTTTTCACAGCACTGCAGCTACTGTATGGTTACTGCATTTTTTTTTAATAGTTTAGAGTCCTACTATTAGGTTTAGGTTGATCTAGTGTCTGAAGTATTAAATTCATTTTTTTAGGTTTTATTTTATTTCTAAAAATTAGGGGCTATAGCATCTTTTAATTCTTATTTTATTCATACTAATTTCTAGATAATTCTGCCATTTTATTCTCTATATTCATCATGTTTATCACCACTGAGATTATAATTTCCTGCATTTTAGTATGACAAGGAATTTTTTAAACTTTAGATATTGTCATTTTTACATTGAAGAGTCCCTGAATTCTTAATTTTTTTAAAAAGTGGGTGTTTGTGTCTGTGTGTGTAGTTATTTGAACATTTCCTACATCTATATAATTCATTCTAGGTACTCTCTCTTCCTATCCTTTCTTAGCTTCCTTCCCCCTCACCAGACATACCCCTATCACATTCAGTCCCTTTCCTAGATTCATGTGTCTTGGTTAAACCAGGGCAATCTACAAGAATGCTGGACTGGATCTATCCATTGGAATGCAGTAAGATTATGTTAGGTAGGAATTTAAGTTACTTGAAAACAAATTTTGTGTTTAGGCTTTCTATGTATACAAGTTAAGAGGGATTCTGAATACACTTGAGGTTGTACCCACTGTTTAGCAATAATTCTTCTGATCTCTACCTAACACTAAGTATCTCCTAGTCTCTGTTATGGCTGGTTTGAATTTAAAACTGTCTGTATTTTATAGCAACTCCTAAAACTGCTAAGATTGTCAGTGTCTAGGGAATTTTCGCATCTTGAATTTTCACACTACATAAATCTAACAGTACCCTGTGCAAAATTGAAGGGGATCTTTAAGATGAAGGCTGTGGCTGTTATCCTAACATATCTCTGGACATTATAATTATCTGCTCTTTTATTTCTAGACCCTTCTTGCTCAAATTCTGATATTTAGTGTTTTACTAAGCAACTCCAATATGGTGGCCTTGGCTCCCAGGGTTTTTAGTTCCCAAAAGACTGCAGGCATACAGCTGCCACGAGTAAGTATTCAGCAAACTTGCTTCCCTTTAGTTGGTATAAAAGTTCTGAACTGTCCGTTCCCACAGTCTGAAAACAAACATTTCTTCCATCCTCTTCATTTTTAAAAAAAGTTTATTTAAACAGAGGCATACTTTTGGTATCACCTAATCTACCATGGCAAGTACAGAAAAGAACCTTCTTTGTAAATGACTGTCTTGTTCTTTCTTCTTGAATGCCCACATGTATCTTCATTTATCCTTGAGACTCAGCAATTCTTTTCTAGATAAGGTCTAACGCTGAATGTTCTGTACCATTTTCCACTTAAGAAACATTATATCATTTTTAGCCTCCCATTCCGGCTTTTGTTAGCCTTCATAAGTGTTGCTTCATTCCACAGAAATAGCCATTCCGAGTGAGCTGCATAGCTTGTGTCTGGTCTTCAGGTATTTTTTTTTAAATATTTCAATATCTATTTTGCTTTTATATATTATAATTTTATATGGTGTTCATTAAGGCTAAATAAGTATATTCAGCAAAGCTAGTTTCTTCTAGTCTAATCATTTGTTGACTCTATTCTTTGCCTGTTTTTCACTTAGTGAGTTCTGTTAGGTTTAATTTCCCTATTTTGTGCTTCAATTTTTGTACCTTAGTCTTATTGCAGCTTCTTGTCTCATAGTATAATTTGTGTGTTCTTACTTTGGGGGTGAGTAATTGTCTCAAAATATCTTTCTATTCTTAGGGTGTATATTTACTGGTCTTCAGCTTTCTTTCATTCCTTGCTTTAAACAATCTGCATCAATTTTACTGAATAACTTAATATTTGTTCAGATTGCATTATTTCCTTTGAATTGAAAACCAATGCAATGATGTGGTAATGCCAGTATTTCCAGTTTAGCTTTATTGATGGTGTTTCTCATAAGGAACATGTCTTCTCCTAGTGGAAAAGAATCTCTCAGTTACCAGGATTCAAAATGCGGCCCATTCACAACAAGACTGTTCACTTTTTTGTTTCGTTTTATAGTTCTCTCTCTCTCTCTCTCTCTCTCTCTCTCTCTCTCTCTCTCTCTCTCTCTCTCTCTCTCTCTCTCTCCCTCTCTCTCTCTCTCTCTCTCTCCCTCTTTCCCTCTCTCTCTCTCTTCCTTTCTTACTCTAATTCTCTCTACCTCCTCCCCTCTCTGTCTCTGTTTCTGTTCTGTTTCCCTATCTCTCCCTCCTTCTCTACTCTCTGCTTCTATGTCTCCCTCTCCTTCTCTCCCTCCATCCCTCACTTTCCACTCTGTGTCCATGTCCATGTCTGTCTGTCTCTGTCTGTCTGTCTGTGTCTGTGTCTGCGTCTGCATCTGCGTCTGCATCTGCCTCTGTCTCTGTCTCTGTCTTTGTCTCTGTCTCTCTTTGTGTGCACATATATACGTATGTGTCCGTGAATACCTGTGTGTGTGTTTATTTGTGTGCAATCTAGTCCACACCACTTCAGAGAATCTCAGCTGGATACAAGGTTGAATCATAAGTAAACATGAGTTTTCTTCTACAGCCTCGATTCTTGTTTCATTTTTTTTTCATTCAGTCTGGGTTTCTGAGGCTACAATTGTTGCCTATTCCAGTAAATATAATTAATGAAAAAATATGAAGGGTAGTAATAATTATTTAGAGAATCTGAAGGATTGTTTGAGATTTAAAGAACTGTGTGTTTTATCCATGCATCTTAACCATTATTCTGTTTTATATTTCACAGTATTTCATTGATGTGCTTCAAATTTTGGAGACCGTGGCTGTAATTCTTATTAGAACTGAAGAAATAATTACCCTACCACACCCTCTGCTTTGTTTTATGCTGATATATTTTAAGAGTAGGTTAATTTTAAAAATTAATCTTATATGCAAGCTTTTATTGAAATATTTCCATATATCAGTTTTATTGGACATTTAATAGAATAATTAGCTTATTTGGGGAAAATAAATTATCTACTCTAAACAGGAAATACCACTACAACTGCCTTCCGAAATCATTCATGTAGAATTTTGTAGGAGTTTTAGTTTTAACTTCTAATGGGAAAATTAGCAAAAATAAAATTCTTCAGATGAAGGAAATTAAACACTAGCTTTATAACCCTTTACTACCTGTGTTATTCGTAAACTATCATGCACTTCACTAGGAATGCTATGAAATTTCATAACCTTAGTCAAAAGCCCAGTTATACTAAATTGACATTGGCATTTAACCAGAACTGTCAATGCAATGCATACTAAAATGAGAGCATCCATACCATAAACTTGATTTCAGAGCTTATCTCAGTGCAAATCCATGTCTCTATATTTCTTCTTTAATAGCCATGCTGTATACAAGTATATGACTATGGCTAAGTCTATTGTTTTGCTGGTGCCTACGAAGAAAAATAATCAATCTGGTTTCTTTGTTTTATCAATTTCATTGTGATAAGACTCCTACCATGCCCAATTTCCCACTAACCACATGATGTCACTGGAAGTGAAATTGGAAAGAGATGTGCACAGTCTGTTCTCACATGCCTGTGCAAGCTGACACCAGCATGCCACAGCTCAAAATCTAGTTATTGTATCTGTCTAAATACAAATTCCTCTTTCTGGGTACTATGACACTTTAGTACATTACATATTTGATTCAGTTTTAGTAAGTATGTTGGTAAATGAAATAAAATGTAACCTTAAGGTGATATTGAAACTTAAAAAATAATTTTACAAGTTTTACTGAATTTGTTCTTTAAAAATTTTATAAGTGTATAAATTGAATACAGGTATGTTCAACCTTCGCTAAATACCCTCTGATCCCTGAAGGTTGATAAACTATTCTTATATTAAATTTGTTCTCTTAAAGTTTGTTGATAAATCAAAGGTATGCCTTCATTTTGCATTACGTAAACAATGCATCTTCCATCTTAAAATTTTTCTCAAATAATTTCCAATTTTTAAATATTTTATATGATAATTTTATATCTCTTATGGAATAATATGGTCATTGATAAAGAATATGGCTGACTTAGTAACAGTGATATGACACATACAGAGACAAAATTAAGACAGTCACAAGTCTAGGCTTCTTACATTGCAGTTACAGTTGTAATTTGTATCAAGGTCAACTTATAAAGAGAAACAGTATTTAACTGCCTAAGAAAGTCAAAGTTCCTGGGAATTTTTAAGAGTAAAAGTGGTAATAAAGGTTATGCATGATTTGACTGACAAAGTCAGTCAGATTTGTATGACAAAGTATAAGACAGAATTTTCTGTCTTCCTTATTTCTTAAGATGGATCCAGACATTCAGTTAGATATATGGTTTTCTTTCAAAGTCATCAGCAACTACTTTCTTTAAGAAGTCATTGAGAGAGCTTTACATAACATGTTCATGTATAGACAGCTAAGGATTTGAGAAGGCAGGCAAAATATTTGATCCCTAGTCCAAATTTTTTGCTTTAATGCACTATATTTCTATCTAATTAATCTTTTTTATTTTATTATATTGAATATAAAATTTCTGTTTTACAATTATGGGTGCATATATATATGTATAAACATATAAATATATATTTATAAATATATAAATATATAAATTTTAGGTACATAAGTATATATATATATATTATATATACCATCTTTACCTTGAAAATTTAGATACCTAAGACAAAAAATGTACTATTAATATTTGGGCTGAAATTTAAGTCTTCCCAATCATAGATGGCCTCCAGGTAAAGGCACTGATTTAGAAGGTGGTAAAAGATGTAAAATTTTACTGTATACATCTTCCTAAAAATGTTTTGAAACTCTTAAAACATAGAAATAAACATTGTTGTGATGTTTCTAGAGCCTAGGAATAATGTGGAGTTATTGGAGTATAAGTGTATTCTCCACTATTAGTCAATGGATAGACTGGAGAGATGCTTATACATTAAGTAACATTTTTGTTTTCTTGTTGCTTTTTATACTCAAAGCAAAATTATCTTGCTCATAATATTGATTTTTTTATTATTATTATTATTTTATTTTTTTATTTACATTGCAAATGATTTCCCCTTTTCTGGGTCCCCACTCCCCGCAAGTCCCATAAGCCCTCTTCTGTCCCCCTATTATTCCATCTACCCCTTCCCACTTCCCTGTTCTGGAATTCCCCTATACTCTTGCAATGAGTATTTCCAGAACCAGGGCCCACTCCTCCATTCTTTTTGGACATCATTTAATTTGTGGATTATGTCCTGGGTATTCAAAGTTTCTAGGCTAATATCCACTTATCAGTGAGTGCATACCATGATTGATCTTTTGAGACTGGGTTACCTCACTTAGTATGATGTTCTCCAGTTCCATCCATTTGTCTAAGAATTTCATGAATTCATTATTTCTAATGGCTGAATAGTACTCCATTGTGTAAATATACCACATTTTTTGTATCCATTCCTCCATTGAAGGACATCTAGGTTCTTTCCAGCTTCTGGATACTACAAATAGGGCTGATATGAACATAGTGGAGCATGTGTCCTTATTGCATGCTGAAGAATCCTCTGGATATATGCCCAGTAGTGGTATAACAGGGTCCTTAGGAAGTGACATGCCTAGTTTTCTGAGGAACCACCAGACTGATTTCCAAAGTGGTTGCACCATCTTGCAATCCCACCAGCAGAGGAGGAGTGTTCCTCTTTCTCCACATCCTCGCCAACACCTGCTGTCTCCTGAGTTTTTGACCTTAGCCATTCTGACTGGTATGAGGTGAAATCTCAGGGTTGTTTTGATTTGGATTTCCCTAATGATTAATGATGTTGAACATTTCTTAAGGTGTTTCTCAGCTCTCTGATGTTCTTCATGTGAAAATTCTTTGTGTAGCTCCGTACACCACTTTTTAATGGGGTTATTTGGATCTCTGGGTTCTACTTTCTTGAGTTCTTTGTATATATTAGATATTAGCCCTCTGTCAGATTTAGGGTTGGTGAAGATTCTTTCCCAGTCTGTTGTTTGACGTTTTGTCCTTTTGACGGTGTCCTTTGCCTTACAGAAACTTTGTAGTTTTATGAGGTCCCATTTGTCAATTCTTGATCTTAGAGCATAAGCTATTGGTGTTCTATTCAGGAACTTTTCCCCTGTGCCCATGTCCTCCAGGGTCTTCCCTAGTTTTTTTTTTTTTTTTCAATTAGTTTCAGTGTGTCAGGTTTTATGTGGAGGTCCTTGATCCATTTGGAGTTGAGCTTGGTACAAGGAGATAAGAATGGATCGATGCGCATTCTTCTGCATGCTGACCTCCAATTGAACCAGCACCATTTGTTGAAAAGACTATCTTTTTTCCACTGGATGCTTTCAGCTCCTTTGTTGAAGACCAAGTGACCATAGGTGTGTTGGTTCATTTCTGGGTCTTCAATCCTATTCCACTGATCTGCTTGCCTGATATTGTACCAATACTATGCAGTTTTTATCACTATTGCTCTGTAGTAGAGTTTAAAGTCTGGGATATTAAATCCCCCTGAAGATCTTTTACTGTTGAGAATAGTTTTAGCTATCGTGGGATTTTTGTTATTCCAGATGAATTTGAGAATTGCTCTTTCTAGCTCTATGAAGAACTGGGTTGGGATTTTTATGGGAATAGCATTGAATCTGTAGATTGCCTTTGGTAAGATGGAAATTTTAATTATATTAATCCTGCCAATCCACGAGCGTCGAAGTTGTTTCCATTTTCTGAGATCTTCTTTGATTTCCTTCTTCAGAGATCTGAAGTTCTTGTCATATAGGTCTTTCACTTGTTTGGTTAGAGTCACCCCAAGATACTTTATGTTGTTTGTAGCTATTGTGAAGGGGGTCATTTCCCTAATTTCTTTCTCAGTCTGCTTATCCTTTGAATATATAAAGGCTACTGATTTGCTTGCGTTGATTTTGTAGCCAGCCACTTTGCTGAAGTTGTTTATCAGCTGTAGGAGTTCTCTAGTAGAGTTTTTAGGGTCACTGAAGTATACGATCATATCATCTGCAAATAGTGATAATTTGACTTCTTCCTTTCCAATTTGTATCCCTTTGACTTCCTTCTGTTGTCTAATTGCTCTAGCTAGGACTTCAAGAACTATATTGAAAAGATATGGAGAGAGGGGGCAGCCTTGTCTAGTCCCTGATTTTAGTGGGATTGCTTCAAGTTTCTCTCCATTTAGTTTGATGTTGGCTACCGGTTTGCTGTATATTGCTTTTACTATGTTGAGATATGGGCCTTGAATTCCTGTCCTTTCCAAGACTTTTAGCATGAAAGGATGCTGAATTTTCTCAAATGACTTTTCAGCATCTAATGAAATGATCATGTGGTTTTTTCTTTGAGTTTGTTTATGTAGTGGATAGCATTTATGGATTTCCATATATTGAACCATCCCTGCATCCCTGGGATGAAGCCTACTTGATCATGGTGGATAATCATTTTGATGTGTTCTTGGATTCTGTTGGCAAGAATTTTATTGAGTATTTTTGCATTGATATTCATAAGGGAAATTGGCCTGAAATTCTCTTTCTTTGTTGGATCTTTGTGTGGTTTTGGTATCAGCGTAATAGTGGTTTCGAAGAAGGAGTTGGGTAGTATTCCTTCTGTTTCTATTTGGTGGAAGAGTTTGAAAAGTATTGGTGTTAAGCCTTCATTGAAGGTCTGATAGAATTCTGCACTGAAACCATCTGGTCCTGTGCTTTTTTTGGTTGGAAGCCTATCTATGACCCCTTCTATTTCTTTAGGGGTTATGGGTCTGTTTAGATGGTCTATTTGATCCTGGTTTAATTTTGGTAATTGGTATCTGTCTAAGAAAATGTCCATTTCCTCCAGATTCTCCAGTTGTGTTGAGTACAGGTTTTTGTAGTAGGATCTGATGATTTTTTGAATTTCCTTGGTTTCTGTTGTGATATCTCCGTTTTCATTTCTAATTTTGTTATTTGGATACTTTCTCTGTGCCCTTTGGTTAGTCTGGCTAAGGGTTTATCTATCTTGTTGATTTTTTCAAAGAACCAGCTTTTGGTCTTGTTGATTCTTTGTATGGTTCTCTTGGTTTCTACTTGATTGATTTCAGCCCTGAGTTTGATGATTTCCTGTCTTTTCCTCCTCCTGGGTGAATTAGCTTCTTCTTGTTTCAGGGTTTTCAGTTGTTCCGTTAATCTTCTAGTGTAAGCTCTCTCGAATTTCTTTTTGAAGGCACTCAAAGCTATGAGTTTTCCTCTTAGCACTGCTTTCATTGTGTCCCATAGATTTTTGTATGTTGTGCCTTCAATTTCATTAAATTCTAAGAAATCTTTGATTTCTTTCTTTATTTCTTCCTTGACCAAGGTATCATTGAGTAGAGTATTATTCAGTTTCCACGTGTATGTGGGCTTTCTGTTGTTTTTACTGTTACTAAAGACCACTTTTACTCCATAGTGATCTGATAGGAGGCATGGGATTATTTCAATCTTCTTATATTTGTTGAGGTCTGTCTTGTGACCAACTATATGATCTATTTTGTAGAAGGTACCATGAGGTGCTGAGAAAAAGGTATATTCTTTTGCTTTGGGATAAAAAGTTCTACATATATCTGTTAACTCCAATTGGTTCAAAGCTTCAATTAGTTTTATTGTCTCCCTGTTTAGTTTCTGTTTTCCTGATCGGTCCATTGGTGAAAGTGCAGTGTTGAAGTCACCCACAATTATTGTGTTAGGTGCAATGTGTACTTTTAGTAAAGTTTCTTTTATGAATGAGGGCGCCCTTGTATTTGGGACATAGATGTTCAGGATTGAGAGTTCTTCTTGTTGGATTTTTCCTTTGACCAACAAGTAGTGACCTTCCATGTCTCTTTTGATGACATTAGGTTGAAAGTCAATTTTATCTGAAATTAGAATGGCAACTCCGGGTTGTTTCCTGGGACCATTTGCTTGTAGAATTGTCTGCCAGCCTTTTACTCTAAGGTAGTTTTTGTCGTTGACATTGAGGCGTGTTTCCTGTAAGCAGCAAAATGTAGGGTCCTGTTTACGTAACCAGTCTGTTAGTCTATGTCTTTTTATTGGGGAATTGAGTCCATTGATGTTAAGAGATATCAATGAGTTGTGGTTATTGCTTCCTAACATTTTTGATTTTAATTTTATACGTGTGTGATTATCCTCTTTGGGTTTGATGAAAGAAGCTTAATATCCTGTTCTTGCCAGGGTATAGTTTCCCTCGTTGTACTGGTGCTTTCCCCCTATTAACCTTTGTAGGGCTGGGTTTGTAGAAAGATATTGTGTAAATTTGGTTTTGTCGTGGAATATCTTGGTTTCTCCATCTATAGTAATTGAGAGTTTCGCTGGGTATAGTAGTCTTGGCTGGCATTTGTGTTCTTTTAGAGTCTGCATGAGCTCCGCCCAGGATCTTCTATCTTTCATGGTCTCTGGTGAGAAATCTGGTGTGATTCTGATAGGTCTTCCTTTATATGTTACTTGCCCTTTTTCTTTTACTTGCCTACGTATTCTCCCTTTGTTTAGTACATTTGGGGTTTTGATTATTATGTGACGGGAGGTAGTTCTGTTCTGGTCCAGTCTGTTTGGAGTTCTGTAGGCTTCTTGTATATTCATGGGCATCTCTCTCTTTAGGTTAGGGAAGTTTTCTTCCATAATTTTGTTGAAGATATTTGCTGGCCCTTTAACTTGTAAATCTTCACTCTCATCAATACCTATGATCCTTAGATTTGGCTTTCTCTTTGTGTCCTGGATTTCCTGGATATTTTGGGTTATAAGCTTTTTGCATTTTGCATTTTCTTTAACTGTTGAGTCCATGGTTTCTATGGTATCTTCAGCATCTGAGATTCTTTCTTCTATCTCTTGTATTCTGTTGTTGATATTTGCATCTATGTTCCCTGATTTTTTCCCAAGGTTTTCTATCTCCAAAGTTGTCTCCCTTTGTGCTTTCTTAGTTGTTTCTACTTCTGTTTTTAGATCCTGGAAATTTTTGCTCAGTTCTGTCATTTGCTTGTTTGTGTTTTCCTCTAATTCTTTAAGCGATTTTTGTGTTTCCTCTTTCATGACTTCTGCCTGTTGATCAAGGTTCTCCTGTATTTCTTTAAGTAATTTTTGTGTTTCCTCCTTATTGGATTTTGTATTCTCCTGAATTTCTTTCAATGATTTTTGTGTTTCCCTTGTAAGGGCTTCTAATTTTTGATCCATTTTCTTCTGAATTTCTTTAAGTATGTCCTTCATGTGTTCCTGTACTAGCATCATGACCAGTGATTTTAAATCCAAATCTTGTTTTTCTGGTGTGTTGTGATATCCAGGACTTGCTAATGTTGGAGAATTGGGTTCAGATGCTGCCATAATGCCTTGGTTTCTGTTAGTAACGTTCCTATGTTTGCCTTTAGCCATCTGGTTCTCCCAGGAGTTAGATGGTCTTATTGTCACTGGCTGGAGCTTCAACCTACTGTGGATCTTTAAGGTTATTTCTGCAACACTGGATGACTGGGTTTCTTCTGGCACAGATGACTGATATGCTGGCTTCCTCTTTTGTGCCTTTGGAGCCCTTCTCAATCTTGCCTCAAGCAATGCTATACTTAGGTTGTCAAGGTCAACCAGGTGTTCTCTGTCTGCTCTATTATGGAGGGAAGAAGTTGTGATAGGGGTCACTCCCTCTGTTGATTCTCACATAGGACACAGGTCCTAAGATGGACTGGCTTGCAGATGAACCGCCTATGTGCTCAGTTCCTGAGTCCAGGCAGACCCTTGGTGGTTTGCACCACCAGAAATCTAAAGCTCAGGGTGTTACAGTACCTAGTGATCCTTTTGTGTCCCTGCAGACAGAGTTTGGCTGCAGGGCTTCTCTCCTTCCACACCTTCCTGGGCAGGACACCCCCCCCCCCCAGCCCAGCGGGCTGGCAGACAAAAGCTGCCTATGTGCTCAGAGTGCAGGCAGACCCCTGGTGGTTTGCACCACCAGAAATCTAAGGCTCAGGGTGTTACAGTACCTAGAGATCCTTTTGTGTCCCTGCAGACAGCGAGTTTGGCCGCAGGGCTTCTCTCCTTCTACAGCTTCCTGGGCCCATAATATTGATTTTATTATGTATTTGTTGAAAAACTGTACTTCTGGGACATTTTTTTTTACCCAAGGAATTCATCTACCTCCAAAAACTGATAAGAATTTTTAAGTTTTTAAATCTTATGTGGATATAAACTGTGCTTACTAAGATAAGAAATCTTGCACAAAATACAGTTAAGCTTCAGGAAGCAGTGGGAGCTGTGTTGGTTTGATCTCAGACTTGATTTTTGCAAGTCTTTGTCTTAGTATTTTGGTCAGACAAGATAACTGATCTGAATAATCAAAAAATGAAAGTAAAGCATATATGATTTTAGAGGTTCATGTCTCTTTAACATTTGCAGTAGATTATTTTTAAGTTGAAGATTAGGTATACTCTTTATTTAAACTTGAAATGTTGTTCCTTTTCCTGGTTCTCCCTTCCCCCGAAAATCTCATAAGTCATCTCCCCTTCCCCAATCAACCCACCCCTGCTTCCCTGTCTTGGTATTCCTCTACACTACAGCATCAAGTCTTTCTAGGACCAAGGGCCTCTCCCCCATTTGGTGTCCAACAAGATCATCCTCTGCTGCTGATGTGTCTAGAGCCATCGGTAACACCGTGTGTACTTTTTGGTTGATTTTTGTCCCTGGGAGCTCTGGGAGTACTGGGTGGCTCATGTTGTTGTTCCTCCTGTGACACTGCAAACACCTTCATCTCCTTGGGTCCTTTTTCTAGCTCCCCCATTGGGGAACCTTGCTCAGTTCAATGGCTGGCTGAGAGTGTCCCCCCTCTGTATTTGTCATGCACTAGCAGAGCCTCCATAGTGACAGCTATATCCAGCTCCGTTCAGCAAGCACATGTGGCCATCCACAATAGTGTCTGGGTTTCGTAACCGTATATAGGATGCATCCCTGGGTGGGGTAGTCTCTGGATGGTCTTTCCCTCAGACTCTGCTCAACCTTTTGACTTTGTATCTCCTTCTGTGGGTATTTTTACCCTTTCTACAAAGGAGCCAAGGATATATACTTTATTCTTCCTCCTTCTTGGGCATCACTTGATATATGAATTGTGTCTTGGGTATTCCAAACATCTAGGCTAATATCCACTTATCAGTGAGTGAATTCCATGTGTGTTCTTTTGTGATTGGGTTACTTCACTCAGGCTGATATTCTCCACTTCCATCCATTTCTCTAAGAATTTCATGAATTCGTTGTTTTTAATGGCTGAATAGTACTCCATTGTGTATATATACCACTTTTTCTGTATTCATTACTCCATTGAGCGATATCTGGGCTCTTTCCAGCTTCTGGCTATTATAAATAGGATTGGTATGAACATAGTGGAGCATGTGTTCTTATTACATGTTGGGGCATCTTCTGAGTATATGCTCAGGAGTGGTATAGCTGGGTCCTCAGGTAGTACT
This sequence comes from Apodemus sylvaticus, assembly GCF_947179515.1. Lineage (NCBI taxonomy): Eukaryota > Metazoa > Chordata > Mammalia > Rodentia > Muridae > Apodemus > Apodemus sylvaticus. The sequence goes on along the minus strand of NC_067495.1, from coordinate 144,305,278 downwards.
AAGTCGAATTTTCTGAGGGACCGCCAAACTGATTTGCAGAGTGGTTGTACCAGCTTGCAATCCCACCAGCAATGGAGGAGTGTTCCTCTTTCTCCACATCTTCTCCAGCATCTGCTGTCACCTGAGTTTTTGATCTTAGCCATTCTGACTGATGTCAGGTGGAATCTCAGGATTATTTTGATTTGCATTTCCCTGATGACTAAGGATGTTGAACATTTTTTTAGGTCTTCTCAGCCATTTTGTATTCCTCAGTTGATAATTATTTGTTTAGCTCTGTACCCCATTTTTAAATAGCTTTACTTGGTTTTCTGGAGTCTAACTTCTTGAGTTCTTTTCATATATTGGATATTAGCCCTCTGTCAGATATAGGGTTGGTAAAGACCTTTTCCCAATTTGTTGGTTGCTGTTTTGTCCTATTGACAGTATCCTTTGCTTTACAGAAACTTTGTAATTTTATGAGGTCCAATTTGTCAGTTCTTGATCTTAGGGCATAGCCTATTGGGGTTCTGTTCAGGAAATTTTCCCCTGTGCCTATGTGTTCAAGAATCTTCCCCAGTTTTTTTTTTTTTTGTTTGTTTTGTTTTGTTTTGTTTTGTTTTGTTTTTTCCTATTAGTTGAAGTGTGGCTGGTTTTATGTGGCGGTCCTTGATCCACTTGGACTTGAGCATAGTACAAGGGGATAAGAATGGATCAATTTGCATTCTTTTGCATGCTGACCTCCAGTTGAACCAACACCATTTATTGAAAAGCCTATCTTTTTATCCAATGGATGGTTTTAGCTCCTTTGTGAAAGATCAAGTGACCATAGGTGAGTAGGTTCATTTCTGGGTCTTCAATTCTATTCCACTGATGTACTTGCCTGTCACTGTACCAATGCCATGCAGTTTTTAACAGGATTGTTCTGTAGAACTGCTTGAGGTCTGGGATACTGATTACCCCAGACGTTCTTTTACTATTGAGAATATTTTTTGCTATCCTGGATTTTTTTTGTTATTCCAGATGTTTGTAAAATGCTCCTTCTAGCTCTATAAAGAATTGAGTTGGGGTTTTGATGGGGTTTGCATTGAATTTGTATATTGCTTTTGGCAACATGGTCATTTTTACTATATTAATCCTGCCAATCCATGAGCTTGAGAGATCTTTCCATCTTCTGATGTCTTCTTTGATTTCTTTCTTCAGAGACATGAAGTTCTTGTCATACAGATCTTTCACTTGTTTGGTTAGAGTCATCCCAAGATATTTTATATTGTTTGTGACTATTTTAAAAGGAGTTGTTTCCTAAATTTCTTTCTTGTCCTGTTTATTCCTTGAGTTCAGGAAGGCTACTGTTTTGCTTGAGGTAATTTTATATATGGCCACTTTGATAAAGTTGTTTATTAGCTGTAGGAATTCTTTAGTGGAGTTTTTTTGGTTCACTTAAGTATACTATCATATCATCTGCAGGTAGTAATAACTTGCAGAATAATATGTTGAAATCTCTATGAGGTTTAAATTATTATGAATGAATATGGAATGATTTTTGTCTCTGGTGTTAATAATTGGAGCCATGAAATATCTGATTCTGCTGTTGATATACAAACCGCATAGAACTTTGGACACAAAAGACCTCATAGGTCTTATCAGTATACACCAAATTATAGGCACATGCCTAAAAGAACAGAGAAAACTCAGTCTAGGACTCAGTTAACCTGGTGTTCCCCTATGGCCTTCCTATTTTCATTCATGTATAGGAAATGCTACTATGAGAGTGTTCTATCAGCAATATTAACAAATAATAAAAGTCTAATAAATCATTAATGATAAAGTAGGGTGGTTTTAATTGAACCAACACTGAGGTCCCATGATTGATTTGATCTCAAATAATTTTCTTTATATATTTATTCTTTGGCAATTAAAATTTAGAAAACTAAGATCAATAAATATGTATGTTATAATAATTTGAATAGATGTCTTCAGAACTTTGAAAATTGTGCTCATGACAAAAATAATAGGTCTCACTTGTTCATAGGATGTTTTTGAAACTTACAAAGTGTTTAAAATCTCTATAATTTTCTCTTAACTTTCTTGTGAGATATTTAATTAGAATTATGAACTTAAAATTTTACAAATAGTTGCTTTTTAAGAGCTTCTTAGGTTTATGATGACAGCATTAAGGTATAAACTTTAGTCTTTAAATGTTATTGTGCCTCAGGATTCTGTTGTTAAAGCACAATTTTCTAGGTCAGTGTTTCTGTACAAGCTGGTAGCTGTAGTACTAAAAATGGGCATTTTTTTCCAGCCTGCCAAGTAGCATTGTCAACCAAAATTCTCATACAGTACTGAAGTAGTAAATCCCATGCTTGATTTACCTCTACTATGTAGTTTTTCTCACAGAATTGAAGATACCATCATGTGCTACTTAATGACAAGTGTACATTCTGTGCAAATGTTATGCCCTTTTGCCATTATACACACAACACAGAAAATGCTTGCATGAAGTAAGATAATCCTATATGGATATGTTACTATTATACTTCACAAGGCTTATCATTTGGCCAAAATGTCATTATAAAATATGTAACTCTGTTATAAAAACAAGTGATTTAGATCATTTTTCCATAATTTATTAATTAATTTTGTGTTTATATTTATGAAATTTTAAATAGCAATCTATTAAATTGTCACTAACATTTTACATAGAATTATATGTATGAAATGCATTACAAGCATATGTGAACATGCTATTAAATTTTATGTTTAGACTTGTTCTTCATATTATTGTATGCCTGGTTTTAGAATTATTATTACCATATTTTTATATTATTCAGTATATGTTAAATGTATATATGTACACCTACTATTATCCATGAAATTTGTATTTTATATTATGTTTTGTATCATTATGTTTTTTCTTTTTATTACATTTATTTGTCATATTCACATCTATCCATCCCATACTGAAAATATGTAAGTCTGAGAAAAACTTGTAGGTGTAGATTTTCTCCTTCTTCTACCATGTGAATCCCAGGTTATCTAACTCAGATCATCAGATTTGCCTTTACCTTTTGAGACACCTCATTGATCTCTGTTTAGTACAGTTTGACTCTGGATCTTTTAATTACACTAGAATTTAAAGTTATGTTTTTGATGGTCTTGCTTTTTGTTTTGATTTTAATTTTTTAAACACTTTTAGAAACAATTTTATTTTTTTTTATGTTATGGTTACATATATGCCTGTGCCATGCCTGCATACAGTGTCCACAGATTCCAGAAGAAGGTAACAGATCTCTTGGAACTAGAGTTACAGATGACTGTTTAGCACCATCTGGGTGCTGGAAATGAAAATGGTGTTCTTTGGAAAAGTAACCCATGCTCTTACCTGAGCTGTCTTTCTATCTCTGTTTTGTTGTTGTTATTGTTTGTATTATTTTGTTTTTAGACTCAAAATTTTATAAATTATGTATAAACATGCATACACTAAATATAATTACATGTTAATCTGAATAACAGATTTTAGAAATATTTTATTTCTGCAAAATCTGTCAACCATAGACTAATCACAAAAGTAGCACACTACATACATACATACATATATATACTTTTGTCTTTATTGCTTTATAAAAATATGAATATTATTTATTCTTAATAATTAATTGGAAATTATAACTGATTCAAAATAAATTCACTATGTTAATATTCTATATCTGTAATCTTCCATGGAAGCTGCTCTATTTATTGCATATACACGATAAATTATGTGGTGTATTTTTTCAATAATTTTATCAGCATGCTATGCTTAACTAGCTAAAGCCACTACAACCTCAGTGTGTTACCATGATTAGATATGTAATATATTCCAAACTCAGAAGTGACTATATTAAGTCAAACATGAGGTCAAAGAGATTAAAAAGTACTATTTCTGTATTTTCCTATGATAGCTTAATTAAATGATTATTAAAGAGCATGAAACAGTAATGAAGCTGAAGTTTATATCAGAATAGCACAGAGATCTTTAAATAGTATGCTGGCTACCAGTTTCATATATTTTTATTTACTTTGTTTGAAGTCTATGCTGGGTACTAGAAAATTGCAAAGCTCCCTCATCTCTTTCTAATTTAGCAGATTGCAAACTTTAAAAAAATATTATTATTAAATGACCCAGGAGATCTTTAAGTAAGTATGTACATAAACAGAATAAAACCCATGTCAACCAAATTTTTAAAAGGGGAGAGACTAAGACCAAGGCTTACTTAGTAAAGCTTCTCAGATCATTTCAATAAGCAGCCATGTCAAAACACCCCTCCCCTAAAGTATTATTAGCATGTCAAGTGACTACCCAGATATTAACCCCAGTTTTAGTATTTTCCTTGCTAGTATGTAAGGTATGCTGAATAGCTGGTAGAAATTTGAGAATTAAGTGGCAGAATTATGTTTTCTCCATAATATAAAAGCACTTATCAAGGAATTCTCTTATTTTAAAAATGACAACAGATCAAATATGTACTTAAATCTATCTTGAACTTTGCCATGACTTAAAATTTCTTGTGGAATACACGCCAAATTAGTCAATATTACAAACTCCTGAAAAGTAAGAGATTTAAAATTCCTCATGTGCTGTATGTGCCATATGAGAGAGAATCAGGTATGTTTAATGAGCTACTGAGAAGTTCAGAATCCATTATGTAGGGCTAATCTTTCAGATTCAGCAGTTGGAAACGATGCTTTTGTTGGTCCTTGATTCAGTTACTTCATCTATATGGGATATATATATATATATTATTTCATATTATATTTATGCATACACGATGATTTCTGTTTATCTCTTCCCTGTACAGTGTTAGGACCTGGACCTGTGAACAGAATGGGAAGTTTCCTAGATGCGGATTTCAAAAAAGGTATTGAATTCTGTCTCATTTTTCCTTTCACTTAATTTTCAGGGCCTTACCTTCTTTATTGTTCCAAGAATGTTAGCATAAAGTCTTCCTGAGAGCCTCACAATAATTTTGTGGGGATCAAATTAGAATTTGACTTGATCTGATGCATAGTTTTAGTTAATGTTTTACAGTATATTCATCACATTTCTTTCACAATCACAAATGCCTGAGGTAGCCAACTAATATAGAAAAAAGAGTTGGTTAAAGTTTTGGAAAAGTCTAGTCCCTGATATATATCAAAATTTACTGCTGTTGTTTTGGGCTTCTGGTAAGATAGCTATAGCTATCGTGGTGAGACTATGTAGTCTATCCATATCATTTGGCGAAAATACAGGAGATAAAAGAGTGAAACTAGATTGAGATATCCAAATCCTTTCCCAGGGATGAACTCAGTGACTTAAAGATTTCCAAGCAGTCCATACGTCTTAAAGTTACCACCATTCCCCACTCAGAGGACAAAGCCTTAAATACCAATTATTTCAAAAACAAAACTATCACATCTTAATGACTGGTCAATTAAAATGAGAATTTAAATTTGCCCATTAGAATTCCATAAAATATTTTAGAATTATTTATTTATTTTTATTTTATATGTAAATGGTTTTGCCTGAAAAGCAGTATTTTCATAAACAAGTCAAAGGACCTTTTATATTTAAATACCAAAGAGTCAAAGATGTTCTTTTAGTCGAAAATGGGAAAAATAAAATAAAACACACAAAAGTATAAATAAAATAAAAAATAAAACCAAACTAGAGTATAAAGATACCAATTATTTATAAAGTAACACTGTCATTAACTTTTGTCTTTTTAAGGTTTTAAATTCATTTTTATTTTATCTCTATGGGTATTTGTGTGTTATGTGTGGGTCCAGATATTGATCTCCTCAGAATGATGTTATAGATGGTTGTATATTACTACTTGGATATTGACAACCAAACCTGGGTTCTCAGCAAGAGCAAAAATATTATAAACTATTAGGCCATCCCTTCAACAATGTGTGTTTAAATTTCTTAAAATATTTCATTACTGGTTTTGTATGAGTATTTTGTCAGCATTTATTTAATGTTCATGCAGCACCCACAGGAACCAGAAGGTGTCTTCAGATCTTTTTGAACTAGAATTACAGGTGGTTGTGACTGTTATGTGATTGCTGGCAATAGAACCTTGGCCTGTCTGCAGGAGAGCCAGTGCTTTTTTAACTGTTGGTACATCAATCCTCCTCACCAATGATTTGTTTAAAATTTACTCTGGATTCAATATAAAATTATTTTTTGTTAGTTTTCAGATTAGTTTTAAGACAGGGTATCATCATGTAGCTTTATTTGACTATCCTGGAATTCAATGTGTCAATGAGGATGGCCTCAAACTCATAGAGATTCACCTGTCTCTACTTTCAGAATGCTAGAACTAAAGATATATGACACTATACCAGGCTCGGAATTAAAAAATTCTTTAGTTGTGTGTCTTTTCTTAGTTCTGGAATGACATTAATTAACGTGTGCCTGTGTATTTTTCTTTTATTATAAATGACGTTATGCATATATAAGCTCAGAGAGCCTAATGCACGGAATACATATTCAACTATAACTCAGTTTTGGCATGTGGCAATTTTTTGCTAGTCACATTCTATCTAGTCTACTTCTTTGTTCCATGTATTTTAAATAGAATATATATCAGATCATATTATTCTTAAATATTTCAGTATGTTCCTTCATAATAACAATCTCTTATTTAAAAATAAAATTTTGCATTTTGTGATTATTCTAGATATACAGAAAAGTTGAAGAACAAGTGCAATGACTTTCTCTTCTAATTTCACCATTTATTAAGAACATAACCTTAGGAAAAAAACAGGACCTGTTACCTCAATCTCCCCCCCCCCCCCTCTTTTTTTGTAAAGTGGAGATACCAATAGGGTCATTGCGATGCATACAGGAAATGCAACCTAAATTGAACTCTATAGTGTATATCAGGTTCCTTATTAATGTTATAATATTGTTATCATTACGTTTTAAAATAAATGCTAGGCCTGGGAGATGGCTCAGCAGTTAACAGCACTTGCTACTCTTATAGAGGACTCAGATTTGATTCCCAGTGCATACGTGGCAGATCACAATCATCTGTAACTACAATTTCATTTCATCTCACCCTCTACTGACCTCCACAGTCAGTGCTTACACTGGTACACGGATAAACATGCAAACAGTAAACCCATATGTAATAGAAGTCAATGAAAAATTAATAATATAAAGCCAAGTAAATCTAATTGTTGTACTTAGTTTCTCATCTTAATTTGGTGACTTTAGCAAAATGTTTTAATTTTGCTTTAGAAATAATTGCTACCTATGTCCTCCCCATGGTTTTACTATATTTTCATTTAGGTGTTTATTTTAATATGTTTTCCATTTTCCTTTAAAAGACCATAATTTCCTCTCTTGGGGTTGTGTTTGTGTCATCTTCTCACTTCACTACTTCCCTGGTTAATGTAACTTGTAAATTTTATTCTTAAAAAACTTAAATAGGTATTTCTAGGCTAAACTCTAAATTCCATATCTCATGCTTATCATATCATATCATATCATATCATATCCATCTATCCATCTATGATCTATACCTTTGTCTGTCTTATAGACATTCCAGTCTTAATAAGGCTTATCTTAAAACCAAACTAAGTCTTTATATATGAACATGATCTATTGACTCCATAATTTAAAACTTAAAGGTAATTCATTCTAGCTCCTGGGAGTGGGCAATTCAATTTTCTACAGGGGTGGAGACCTTGAGCAGCTACCCATTCTCTACTGATGATACTACATCCATATACAATACAGACAATGTTGACTCAGTGAGTAAAAAACAAAGAATACATAAAATCAGGAGAGAAAAAATATAGGGGGATAGGAAAAGTTTGGAGTGGAAGTAGATATGATCAAAACTTGAAATGCATGTGTGATTTTTTTTTCAAAAAAGAGATAATCCTAATGAATACCATTTCTACTCTTAAAATGTTCTTAATTACAGAACAAAGTTTCATTTAGTTTCCAAGTAACTAGAACCTAACCATTCTTTAACAACTCTACTGCAAGCATTGTCATTTCTCACTTGCATGGTTTTAGGAATCTTGTCAGTGTCCATGTGTCTAATCTACAATCTAAACCCAGAACACATGTGCATTCGGTTTTATTGCAAAATTTTGGATATTATAGAACATGCAAAAATTAGGTTTCTCAAAGTTTGAGCATGTAAGAATAAAACCCACAGAGTTTACGATATTTTAAGTCTAGATGGATTCTACTTTTCTAGCATGTGTATACTCTTCCTCCTATTTCACCTCATCTTTAGATTACCTAAGTTCAGTAAGTGGCTTGTGTTTCATTCTGATATGTGTCATTGCAGGTGACATTTTTTGTCCTACACTTTTTATACCCTTCCTCCAGCTGTGCTTTCATGGTTACTCATTCTTTGATTGTATTTGCATGCCACTTCTCAAAGGAAGTCTGTTTTATCCTATTATAATTAGCTACTTCAATTGTATTTGATAGGAATCTCCTTCACATTTCATCTACACAATAATTATCATCTTCACAATGATGATAAACTATTTGTATAGGTACTACATTTCTAAAGTATAGAGCATGGCAAGTTGTAATCAAGAAACTATAATTAACATTCCCATTATTACATTGTAGTATGAATAGTTTTGGTTGAAGGTCATAGAAATGTGAGGCTTTATTAAATATTAATAATTCTACATTTGGGACATCAAAAAGTATTGCCATTGATTAAGAGAACATAAGGTGTGCTGAAGTCTCTAAATAGAGTAGTTACACTATGAGCATTTGTTACCTGTTAAACTCTAGCTCTTTGGATTTCTTTTAAATCATTTAATAAGTAAACTAAAATCAGTTAGCTTAAACTTTTTCCTCAAAGAGAAAATACTAGTTTTCTGATCTACAAAGATATACTATGAAGATTTGAAACAGCAGTGATCAAAATAACTACACCAGTCCTTTGCAAGTGTCTGTATACTCATATGAGGCCTCTTTCTAGACTCCAAAGGTAATTATCTTCAACATTTGCGTTGACTTTGATCAAACAGCCTTAAAAGCCAGTCATAGGAAACCAGCCTGGTTATTTCATTGTCATTATAGTAAACCCAAAGTGTATTTTCTCTTTGTAGATTTATTTGAAAATCTACAAAACTGTCATGGGGCTGTAGATAGCCCTGGTCAGATAAGTCATGCTTATATGCGTGATAGTTCAAGAAAACTCTCCAGCTGTGGTGAAGGAGTTCAAACTAAAAAGCATAAAACACATAGCGAGAAAACAGGAACACTTGACAAAATTCCTCCGAGTGTCATACTCTTGCCTTTAGTTGCTCTTGCATAATAGGTCTCTTCGTTCATGAAGAAATCAAATTTTATTTCTAAATACTTTTGTAGAAGAAAAGGAAATGTAATCCTTTGTGAATTAAGTAGTAAACAAATGTTATTCTCTAAAAATAAATTTGAAAATAAAACTAAACTTTAGTGTAGATCAATGTGATTGATCATCTTTTTATCTCAGCATACTTTATCTTTTTATAGTCTAAATTAGTACTGCTGCTGTCAGTCCAAGACTAAAATGTATAATGTGTCTCTCATGTAATCAATCTTTAGCTACAGTCTATTTTGTGAAACTTTCTATTACATATATACATGTCTGGAGCAAGAATATGTCTTCTAAAATTCCAAGAACAATTTTAAAATGAAAAAAATGTACTAATTAGATCTACTTCCAATTGTAAGAAACAATAGATACTCTATCTTATCCTAAGCCACTTGTTATTGGTGTTGTTGTTGTTGGTAAAATGTTATAGTCTTACATTTAATGCTATGATCCACACTGAGTTCAGTGACTGAAAGAGGAATCAATTTTGTGCTTAATTATAAATGTTCATTTGCTCAGAACCATTTGTTGTAAAGACTAATGATATCTCAAAATGTGTAGTATTTATTTGTGAGGACTGCTTCTTGCTTCTATATTAAGTTCTGTTTAGTTAATTTACTACATTTCTGATAATAGCATAGTATATTATTACTTTAGTAAAATAGTAGTCTTTAATACATGAATTGATTTGGTTAGCCTTAATTTATTCTTCTTGGACTGCTTAACATCATTCTCTACAAGACAAAACATTAATTCCGAAACTGTTATTCTGATGTTTTTCAAAATTAACATACTATGAACTACCATACAACAAGAAGTATCAACTGAAACTGAAAGAAAAGTAGTTGAAAATATTCAACACACATTCATGATGATGTCTTTTATGAATTTAGGATTGGAAGAGAATAATTTAAAAACTATCTTCAACTTAGTAAAATATGTTTATAGAAAGTCTTAATGTGTGTCATTATACTTAATTTTGGGACACTATGTATCACCCTTTATATCTGGAAGAAGACAACAATGTTAAGATTTTCTGGCTGTAAAGCATAATATATCACTTTAAAATCTGAAATAAGAATAGAAATTAACAAAAACATATACATTGAAAAGGATTAATAAGATAATCTCTACTTTAGGAAAACATAATTATCAACGTAGAAAGATCAAGAAATCTACAAAAATTACTTCATAAAAGTAGATATTCAAATTCAGTATCAGTCCAGGTTACAAGACCAAATATATGAAAAACAAGCATCCCCTATGTAGCAATATGAACCTAATTGAAGTGAAACTACTAATATGGCATATTCTACAATGATGCTTAGCAAAATGAACAAAATCTGGATAATAAAAATATATTTTTAATTTAAAAATATGAGAGAAATTCTGTGTCTATGTATTAGAAGAGAAATTACTATTACCCAGTTATACTTATAGGCTCAACTCAATGTGATTTTTTATTAAAATCAAACAAGTTTCTCTGATCATTCTAAAAATAAATGGAGAAAAGTACAGAGGCTCCAAGAAAGTGGTAATGCCATTAAAGTGAAAACATAGAAAAAAACTAGTTTATTTCTGAGGTATATAATTTTTGAACATGTATGTGTAAAGTTTAAGGAACATCAAACCAATAAAGAACTATGATTGAATTATGTAGCAATATGAACCTAATTGAAGTGAAACTACTAATATGGCATATTCTACAATGATGCTTAGCAAAATAAACAAAATCTGGATAATAAAAATATAATTTTTAATTTAAAAATATGAGAGAAATTCTGTGTCTATGTATTAGAAGAGAAATTACTATTACCCAGTTATACTTATAGGCTAGACTTATATATAGCTGTATTATGTAATTAACGTAACTTTGACTTAAATAGGACACATTTATTGTCTCAGATTTTGCTGCATAATGTTAGTCTATTTTACATGTTACAATAAAGTGCTTAAAGCTGTGTAATTTTTTCAAGGAACAGTGTTTATTTAGTTTATAATTCTCAATATTTCAATTGGAAGTTAAAAGCATTTGTTTTGCTCTGGTGAGAACTTGATGTTAGTAGCATCATGATGTTTGGAGTGCGTGTTAGAAGAGACCTCATGCCAAAACATTTAGTCAGAACCTCCCTTCCAAATTCACAACACAAATGGCCTCTGAGTCTCTTATAAGTGTTTACCTCCTAAAGGTTCGATTCTTCCTTTGTACTATTAAAATAAGGTTCAAGATTCTAACATGTTAATATTTGAAGACAAATAATATAAAATTTCATGGCTCTTCACCTCAGAATTAAGTTTTTTAAATGTGAAAAAAGTGAATTGTTACTAACCACAGCAATCCAAATTCTTAAGTATTCCTCAGTTATTCAAAATTATAAACCAAATATTTCCTCTGAGATTTAAGAAAAGTGTTTAAATTACATTTATTTATGAAACTAAAAATAAATAACTTCCATGTTGAAATGATGGAATATTCATCAAATAAATATCTTCATTACAAAACATTGAAGTAAGTAGTCAGCAGAGGACATAGTAAGATCTCAATCAGATACATAGGCTCAGGATGTCCTATCATCTTCTTTTTCTTGTTGTGTACATGTTTACTCAAGATTTTCTGACAGCATTTCACATTTCTGTGTTATAGAGTTTTTAGGTTTTCCACAGAGCTTCTTTCCTACACTTGCATCAGGAGTTCAAACTCCATAACAAACTCCTGTGTTCCAAGACATTCTTTTGAAATCTTTGTGGAATCTCTCATAAGTGCATGACTCTTCTTAAAACCAGCATCATTTATATGATATAGTCTGCACTTATATTAGTACAATAGAAATCTGTTTGAATCATAGCTGTATTGGCCATAGAGTCGCTTGTAAGAATATCAGGGTCCCAAGGTAGTCATGTTTAAGTGATTGTGTATCATACATAAATCTGTTGTTTAGAGCTTCAAGATGTCCAGGACACAGATATGTCCTATAAGTGCTTTGGACTTATAATTGGAAGGATAATCTTAAGGATATCTGAAATTTCCTCAAGTTCATTTTCCACTTTCTCCAATGTCTACCATTCCAGCAAATATGAAGCATGTCCTTTGTTGTTTTCCTAATAAGACAGCAATTGAAAGACAACCACCAGTATCCACTTAATCATTAGACTCACTATAAATCTATGCTAAAGTATGCAATAATATCCATACCACAGCATGAGTACTGTTTGGTTTGGAAATGTTCCCATTATCTCATTCTTAGTTTCAGCATTTGCCAACATCTTCTACATGGACACCTTAATAATGGTGGTATAAGAAAGGCAATGCTTATTCTTAATTCAAAACAAGTTCTCATTTACATCAGTACTCTAGTCAAGATCACTTGTCTAATCTCTAAGGTGTTCTAGGTCCTCCCAAACTCACTTGTGTTTAGGGAAGACTATTCTATAAAACCAATAAAGTCCTCATAAACTTAATTCTGGAAAATTAGAAAATAGCATTGTTCTTACTTCTTTCATTTTATAATTTGAGCAGTTGGTATATTTATCAATTTTCTTCTATTTTGTGTCATATACTTGCTGAACATCTTCTCTGTACAAAATCCAGATCTAAGATTTCATCTAATTATTTACCCTAGTCTACCTCATTCCAATAAATGCTTCATTCAGGTTGATTCTCCAGTCCAGTGTTTACAAACAGGTTATGTTAACATGTCATATCCACAACTCTTATCATACTTTTGAGCAAAGGTATGAGGCAAACAATGAGAACCACTCATGTCTATGTCTAGGACACTGACAAACAAGATTGTGACATCTGGATAGCAAGATATTTTCTAACTCGCTTGCTTTGGGGAAAACAGTTATGTTGAGAAAAGAGACCAATTTACAGGACTATTTAGAGCCCCCTTTATGATCCCTTATTGTTCTAGGCCTCACCTTCTTATTTTCAGATCATACTAATCCTCTTATTTCAGATTTAAGATAAGATGAAGTTTGCGTATCACAATTATGTGTAAGCTTAAGAAAACATCATCTTAACCATTGTACTCTCATAGGACTTCTTATCAAGCACTAAGCTAAATAAGTAGAGTGAGAAATTATATTTGGCATACAGCTAATGAGAAGTAAAGTAAACTAAAGATTTGATTTTTAAAGTAGTAAAAAAAATGAGAGTAGCAGTTTCCTTGGATGAAGATACAGGGATTAAGTTATTCTTTTCAGGTAAGACAGACAGTTATGAACTGAGAAGACAGCATCTGATAAAATGGAATCAGAGGCAGATGATTTTGATGGAGGGTAAGATATGGAGGATACTATAAGATACCAGGTGCTTAGAAGAAAGAATAGTAATCATTAGCTACATAGAGAATTACAGAAATAAAAATGAGAGTGTAGAAGATTCACTTGGCCTTAATTCGTTGGAACATGTGACTTTGAGGCATGATTGCATTCTAGAACTTTATGACTTCCAAAGTAATAATGGTATTATGTGATAAGAACTTAATTATTTAATTAACATGCCAATTGCAAGCCTGATGTGTCATACTAAGAAGAAATTTTCACAGCGGGATCATTGTTCTCAAAGGTTTCTGGATAGTGGGTTTCGAATTATTTCTGCATTTAAGATTTCTTGTCATTTTGATATTTTGCTTTTCTTATGTTACCTGGGTCTCTACAGTTGCCATAAATTATTAAGCCCATATATATTAGCAGTATTATAGGCATTTCAAAGTCTCATTTAATTCTGTTTTAGCATTTTTAAAGCCAAGGTATGCAGTTTTATTGCAGATTTCCAACAACTTTCTAGAACATCCACTCATTTGCTTCTGTAATACACATTCAATCACTGAAAATCTCTGGCACTGACTTAAATATTAGCAATACAGAAATAATCTAAACTAAGCTTCTTTCTTCATGAGAATTACATACTGCACAATAAGTATTTCAGTAAAAAGAAGGTATGTATTCAATTTTTTATTTGAAATTAATTTGATTAAACATGAAAATTTAAATAATAATAATAATCTCTTGATTACTATCCACTTTGAGAAGATTCTAAACTATTTCTGAAGATTAAAAAGTTACTACCTTTGTTAAAGGAGAGTAACAGTAAATGCAAGTTTAGTGGTTTTATATATATATGATGTATATATACAAGAAAATTTCATACATTTCATACATTTCATAATTACAAGAAAATGATACAATTTAAATCTGCACTTAAATTGGCTTATATCATAATTGGTAAATATTGCTTGTTTTTTAAATAACATGACAAATGGACTTTATGTTTCCAAGAGTTCAAGGCGAGTCTGGTCTATATAATGAGTCCCTGCTCAACCAGAAGTATGTAGTGAGATCTTATAAAAATAAAAAGAAGGAAGGAAGGAAGGAAGGAAGGAAGGAAGGAAGGAAGGAAGGAAGGAAGGAAGGAAGGAAGGAAGGAAGGAAGGAAGGAAGGAGAGAGGGAAGGATGGAGGGAAGGAAGGAAAGCATCAGTTCAAAGTAACCCTAATGGCTTGTTGTTTGCAGTTTCTTGAACAATAAACTGCATATTCTCATATTCTCAGAGAAACTGGTTACATTCAACTTTAGTGCTTAATGGGGAAAGATGCTATAAAACTGCAGAGATGGCTAACATTTTAGGCAACAGACTATTATTACTTTCATACTGCCTCTGTATAAACATAGCTGCCAGCCTTTGAATCTCCTTCCTGCCAATACCTTTCCCAAGGCAGCTTACAGGAGAGAGGGGAGGAGGGAAGGAGGGAGGGATGGAGGGAGGGAGAGGGGGGGGAGAGGGAGAGAGAGGCCTTTAGCTCATACCTTTAATCCCAGCACTTGGAGGCAAAGGCAGGTAGATTTCTGAGTTCAAGGCCAGCCTGTTTGTTTTGCTTTTACAGGACAGAGTCTCATGTAGTCCAGTCTGGTTTAAACTTCTGTTCTTTCCCCCTCCATTTTTCAATACTGGGATTGTAGGTATGAGCTAGCACATCTAGCTTAAGGATCAATTTGTATACTATCAATATGCCTTTAATGAAGTATGACAACAGGAATTCTATTTTAGCATATCACATTGATCAGAAACTGATCCATATTTCTGTAGGATATTGTAATAATCTACTTTTGCTTTTTATTTCTTTTTCTTTTCTTTTTCTTTCTTTCTTTCTTTCTTTTCTTTTTTTTTTTTTTTTTTTTTTTTGCTTTATTATTTCTTACTGAGTCAGTCTTACAAACTTTCATTTTCTCAAAGAATAGCCATTAACTCATGGTGGCCAACTTTATGCAATGGAAGTTGTCCTGAGTTCTCTTAAGTGACAAATATTGACTATGAATGAGTCATATATATCCCTCTCTTCCAGGAGGAGTTTGCCATTCATCAGTATGATAACATAACTTCCTTTATTCTGATTATTATGCTTTTAGAAAGCATTTGCTCTTTACCACCTCTTAAAAGAGCTTCCACTAAGGCCATCAGTAAACAACAGGCATTTTGTTTTTGATAGTGTCAAACTAAAATATTTGTGGAGGTAGAGAATCCTATGATATGATTTCTGTATTCAAGATTTTATATCATACATTTAATTATTAATTAAGAAACAGATTATTATAGAGCTTTGTCTAACTTATTAAACAAAATTTAAGTGATATGATAAATTTCTAATAAAGTTAGTAGATATCCTATGTACATTGCATAATACAAAAGGATAAATCAATAGGATTTGTCAGGATAAATCAATACTGATAAATGTGTCAGGCTTTGCCTTGTCTGATTTCCCATTCCTCATTTGTCAGTACAAGTTCATCCTTGGCAATTACCAAAATACTCTCTAGTCTATTAAGTCAATAACAGTAACAATCATCTGTTTTATTTAGTTCAACCTAGCTAACTGGCATTATTTTCATAGTGTTTTTAAGTATAATTCAGTAAATTTCTTTATTACATTATTATTTTTTCAAAATATTATATAACACTGCAAGAATAATGTATGTATATTACTTGATTTTGTTATAATGAACATGTTACTATTACATCAATAGAATTTGATACTATGGTTAAAGATAAACAAATTATGAAACTACTTAATTTTAGTTTCCAATTGTATTTCTTAAAACATAATTTAAGTAACTGCAAAATTTCAGAGGACACATATGATGTTAATTTTTTTCTATATTCATATTTTACCTTATAATTTATATCATATATTAAATAATAACTGATATATTATTATATAACAGAAAATATTAGCATACCTTTGTGAGTTATCTTTTATTTTAAAAGTTTTATCAATTGTACTTCTATTATATATTTAAATCAAATGTAGTATTTAAACAATATTAGATTATATGTATTTAGAGCTGTGATACACCCTCAGTCACATCTTCCTTATTTATTAATAGAACTAGTAATGAAATCATTATCAAGTCTATTATATATAAAAGCATCCCTCAATCCATGCATGCCTTTTTATACAAGTATGTATACACACATAAACACAATCACATGGGTTTATAATGTACCATCTTTTACACTTTTATTTTTATTCTTATACTTCAATTCATGTAGGAATTCAAAACTAAAGTAAAGAACTTTAATCATAAGCTATTAACACGTGATAGTATTGATGTTAATGGATTTATCAAAAGGCTGTTTTTTATATAACATCTAGCAAATGAAAATTAGCATCCTTGTTCCAATTATAATCACTAATTTGCAATTTGCAAGAGAAATAGTGACTAAAACAACAATTCATGGGATGTTTAGCTAGCTATAGTCAATGTATTTTATTTCTATCCCAGAACCCTCCTCATAGTGTCAGCTTTTATAAAAGCTATATCATAAATAAACTAATATGGAAAATTCCCATCTTTTAAATTTCTGAATGAGTTATATAATTGTTCCTCTATCATGTAATTATTATATTTGAGGGAGAGAGAAATATCAGTGTTCAGAGTTAAAAGAGCATTTGAGTTTTAACAATGTTAGTGATTCACTAATATGTATTTTTCTTATTTACTCAGGACACTGTAGATTAATAAGAAATCTCTTAATTATAATCATCTAGTTTCAAAAACCATGAAAATAGTCAAAAGGAAGATTAGAACAAATACATCCAATGCTGTTTAGTGAGAACAAAAATGGGATCAAAAAGGACAAGCTACTAAGAATCTCATGAATTGAGTAACTTGGATAGTTGGAATCTGAGAATACCTCTTTTTTTTTTAAATCTTTTTTATAAGATGTTTGCTTGATTTACATTTCGAATGTTATTACCTTTCCTCATTACCCCTCCAAAGAAAAACGCCTATCTCATCCCCCTCCCCTTGCTCATCAACCCCTCTCCCACTTCCCTGTCCTGTCATCCCCTACACCTGGGCATTGATCCTTCATAGGATAAATGACCTCTCTCCCATTGATGTTTGAAAAGACCATCCTCTGCAGCATATGCAGCTGAAGCCATGGGTCCCTCCATATGTACTCTTTGGTTGGTGGTTTTTTTCCCTGGGAGCTCTGGGGATACTGGTTGGTAATATTATTATTCCTCCTATGGGCCTGCAAACCTCTTCAGCTTGTTGAATCCTTTCTCTAGCTCCTCCATTGGGCACCCTGTGCTCAGTCTATTGGTTGGCTGTGGGCCATGGGTATTTTGATCCCCTTGCTAAGAAGGACCAATGTATCCACAATTTGGTCTTTTTTATTCTTGAGCTTTATTTGGTCTGTGAATTGTACCTTGGGTATTCTGAGCTTTTGAGCTAATATCCACTTGTCAGTGAGTGCATACCATGTGTGTTCTTTTGTGATTGGGTTACCTCACTCAGGACGATATTTTCTAGTTCCATCCATTTACCTAAGGATTTCATGAATTCATTGTTTTTAATAGCTGAGTAATATATGCTCTACTATGTTCATAGCAGCCTTATTTGTAATAACCAGAAGCTGGAAAGAACCCAGATGTCCCTCAACAAAGGAATGGATATAAAAAAATGTGGTATATTTACACAATGGCTTACTGTGAATACTTCTTAACATCTACAGTTACTGAAATGGCTTTTTCCTATCAGGTGACTGACTCGTACATCTTGTATTGTAATGTACATTATGAATTTATATTATGGCTTTCCAAAATTATATATACACACACACACACACACACACACACAGAGAGAGAGAGAGAGAGAGAGAGAGAGAGAGAGAGAGAGAGAGAGAGAGAGAGAGAGGAAAGGTTAAAATAGTTTCTTTGGCATAGGCCTAAACATTAATTGGAAATAAAGAATGCAAACTTTTGTGAGATTTGGATTTCAACTCAACACAATTGTGACATTTGTGTCCACTTGTGAACACAAGGGCATTAGTTTATGTTCCCTATCTTACTATCAAATAAATTAGTCTGAGGCAATTTTCCAAAGAGATATATACATACGTATGTGAGAGAGAAGTATCTATTTTGGAATTTTACTTCATGGATTGAGTTCTAACCTCACTTTGTAAATCGGATCTGGAACTTATGAATATTTTCATCCTAAATAGGTCCATCTCTATACTTTGGGGAATGAATTATATTATTCTTTTCCTGTCTGACACCAAGTGTAACCATGTATACAAAGAACCCTACATTTTTATTAGAGACTAGGAAAGGAACTGAACTTTACCCATCCCTAACTCAAGCTTGGCAGAGTTAGTTGTGGGCATCAGACAGTGATACAACCTAGCTTGTCCTCTTCCTTGGTTGAGCATGGCAGCCATCGGGAATCCGGGCTTCTCCTTAACCAAATGCTAAAGGTCTACTTTAACTAGTTTATTCATCTTCTCTTCCCTTTAGAAGACAATTAAAACACCCTTAGTATGTGCCCTACTTTTTGGGGATGATGCCAGTGGAGCTGAGGGGGGGGGCATGCTTCAAATTTACATTACTTTTAAGTGGCAATATGATTCAGTGTTCCATTTTCATTAGTATTATCAGCAGGTTGCCATGAGAAGCTGAACACACATAACATGCTCCTCAATCTAAAAGTAAATGTAAGTATTTTATAATACTATTTTATTGCTTATATAATAGTGCATGCTAACTTATTTGGTATTTAAATATATTTAATTATTAAAAATGAAGACAAGTATTAAATAGGAAACAATGTCTAATCGCATTTTAAAGTATGTTTTAATAGAAAAATCAAATGAATTTCAAAAGATATTGATCAAAATCATCGATTATGCAAAACAAAGACAATCAAGCATTGCTTGAAAGCTTGACAATGTTATATCTCTTCTTACATCTGAAATTTCTATGCAATATTTAAAGCTGTCTTTAGTTACTACCATCCAGTGGCTATTATTTGAATCTCCAAAATGAGTTTGTAATTCTTTATATTACTTATTTCCTATTCTTATGATTGTCCCATTTCTTTTATCTAATTAGATCTCAGGTTTTGTAAAGGAGTACTATTGTATGCTTAGAGCTTCAGTGAGCACTAAGGTTCAGCTAGTCTTTGCATCTTTTCAAACTGTTGCTATAACTTTTTGGAGCATATTTTTCTGAATAGAATAAGGGTCAACTATTCAACTTTTGTGCTCCTTGAAATTTCTAAGGAAACTTGGTTGAAAATGAGATCAAATGAGTATATAACTTATCATTTTAAGTTGGTACTACTGAAGGCATGCAGACTTTTACTGAGGTTGAAGCTTTTCCCCAATTTTTGTAAGCATATCTTCCAATTTAGATATTGAAATTCTGTCAATGCAGTGTTCTCAATATTTACCAAGAGGGTGGGAGCCTCCTTTGTGAGTTACTTATGGTTAATAGATATACCTCATATATTTAGAATGACATTGTAAAACTACAGAGTCAAGATAGACATAGTAAAATAACATAAATAGAATATTTGTTAATATTCTCAAGGGAAGATCATTGGGAGTATCAAAATATGTATCAAACAATGTGTTCCATGTTGGACATACAATAAGGATGATAAGCTACAATGAATTTCACAGAAATGACAGCTGTCATGAGTAAAATCTATACTACTTGCAGTGACTGCACATTGTTTTTGTTTTACTTTTTCCCTTTTGGAGACAGGTATGACTTAAAGCAGTTAACTGAAAGCCTTCTTTTATCAATCTTTTCCTTCATTTTTCAGGTTGCCAAAAAACTTAAGGCATCATAGAAATTTTTATCAATTTCTACTAGTTGAAATTTAAAATAGCCAGTCTTAGCCACTGGAGAGCAGAGGAGAATGAATTATATAAACTCTCTGACAGTTTTTTGCAATTGTAACTGTAGATATTTTATATTACTATTGAAAGGGAAAGTTTTAGGCATTTTGGATATTGAGATAATTTTCTTTACTCACATTTCATTGTGTTTCATTATAAAGTCAAAAACTGGGTGTGCTATTTTGAAAATTTTTCCTGCTTTTATGAATGTAACCCCTTAGTTGCTAAGTTCTAAGATAAAGTTCAATGTGAGAGTGGGAATTGCCCACATTAACTTCCTTCCAACAACTTTGAACATCTATAATCTTTCTTTTATAATTAGTGTACATGTATTAAGAGAGAGAACATCACATGTTTATATATAGTAGTATAGAATTTTATTACTGAACATGTTTGATTTCATATGAAATTTGAATAGTAAAGATCAAATTAAAGATATAGAATAATATCAATTAACAAACCTATTAGGAGGTTGCAGTCAACTCATTTTCAGGCTTCCAAACCTCAACTTATGCATCATTCTTGTTTTCCTATCTTTGGTAGCATGTTCAGCATTTTCACGGAAAACAGATATATGCTTCTTATGTATCTTAGATGAAAAACGGGCAAAGAAATATCTCAAAATTCTCTTGCTCTCTCTCTCTCTCTCTCTCTCTCTCTCTCTCTCTCTCTCTCTCTCTCTCTCTCCCTCTATATCTTCCTCCTCCCCCTCTCTCATCATCTCTCTGTGCCTACCTGCCCCTTCTCCTTCTTTCTTGCCCTCTATCCTCTCTGTGTGGACATGTATGTGGAGGGTATAAGGAAGAAAATGGATGTCCTCCATCTCCATTCCACCGATTACTTGATAGTGTCTAGCTTGGCTTCCTGGATATCATGTGTGCTTGTGATTCAAGGACTGATAAGTATTTCAAATCAAAGCTCTCAGTGCTTTGAGAAGATATGGCAGGCTCAGCTTGTGAGTGAAATATATTTTCTGCATTAGAGGTGGTTACATAGAGTACAAACGTCTTTTTCATACTTTCTTATGAGAAAAGGAAAATACACAGAGTGATAATGATTGCATCAGAAGCACAACCTACAAAGACTCATTGTTTATTAGTTGTTCAAACTTCCATGTCAAAATACCAAACACAACTGGTCAGCACTCAGACAGGAATAGATAGTGGAGAACACTTAAGGAGGGTTTGTGCTAGTCTTCTGAACAAAGCAAAGTGATTATGCACAACATGACCAAATACATTGGCTGATTTAAAAGTTCAGAAATGAATGTGTAGCAGTAACTGTCTTAGATAGACTGGATGCTGTTCCCTATTTTAGGGAAGTGCATTGATGTCTGAAATGAAATGTGACTGCCCCATCTTCAAGTGGAATGACATAGACCATAGATTCTGTGACGATTCTGTGGGTACTTTCAGCATACATGCTAGTTTACTTATAGAACAAGTATACTATTCTTTCAATACCTTTCTCAAAGGTGCCAGCCTTCTTCAGAATATTTTCTTATCTAAATTTTCAAAGTAAATCATAGCAACTGATTTTAGAAGTACTGATTTTTTAAATGATAATTTTGTATCCAGTCACTTTGCTGAAGATGAAGTTAATAATTACTGTGGGAATTCTCTGGTAGAATTTTTAGGGTCAGTCATGTATACTATCATATGATCTGGAAATAAGAATACTTTGACTTCTTCCTTTCTTATGTGTATCTCCTTCATCTCTGTTGTGGATGGGCCTGGTGCTGTTTGTACTTCGATGCTAATTCTGCTCTCCTGGGAGGGGCTGCAGACAAAGTGTGAGTCAGGTACTCAGGAGACTTTTTGTGAACCAATCCCCTAATAAATAAAGGAGCTAATCACAGAGTAAAAGGGACTTCCAGGTTGGACTGAGGAAGAGAAAAAAAAAAAAAGAAAAGCAGGAGGGAGATAGGTCTTTTTGGATGGGGATAGCATAAGGAAAAGTTGTAGCTATGAGTGACTCCCGGTTTCTAATCTGGGCCTATAGGAACTCATAGATACTGAACCACCAACATGAATGGGAAAGACCTAGGCTCCCTACATGTATATAACAGTCATGAAGCTGGATCTTCATGTGAGATCCCTAAGAGCAGGACCAGTTGCTATCTCTGATTCTGCTGCCTACTTTTTGATCCCTTTCCCAAAACTGGGCTGCCTTCATTATGAGAAGATGTACCTAGTCCTACTGCAACTTGATATGTCAAAATTGGTTGATATTCATGGGAGACTTCCCTTTTCTGAAGGGGAGAGAAGATAGGAAAGTGTGGGACTGGGAGCAAAGGGAGAGGAAGTTCCCATCAGGATGTAAAGTAAATTAATTCATTAATTAATGAAAAAAATGTTAGAACAACAACAACAAAGTACCTTTATACAAATTCATATCCTTTTTTGTAAGTAGTTATCAGAAACAAAAGCAAGACTTCAGTTTGGTGATAATGATTTTCCTTACTTGTGGAATATAGATTTTTGTTGTTTGTTTGTTTTTTGTTTGTTTTCTATTCATGTTTTGGAGAATTAATTTCCTACACCATTCCCCAAATCTTTAAAGCCATTTTATTCAAGGATTTTTTTCTCCTTCAGACCTCCTCAAATGTTTTTCCTGCTTTTCAGTGATTTCACTTTTCTCTTATTTATTAAATCTTTTTTTTTTCCTTCCTTCACAGGTCTAGAAATTCTTTTAACTATTTCATTGAGTGGCAAATAATTTACAAATTTAATAACATTTGTACATAATACCTCAAAAGCCTTAAAATGTTACAATTTTGTTTTGTTACTTTCTGAAAGTTACCTACATTTTGTTTTTTTCAGAATTTTTGTTTTTTTGTTTTGTTTTGTTCCTTGAGATGTGTCTATGTAGTCTTGGTTGTCTTGAAACTCACTTTTTAGACCTGGATAGCCTGTAACTCACAGAGATCTTTCTGCCTCCTGAATATCAGGATTAATGCTGTGGATTACCACTTTTGTCTTGTTTTTATAGTATAAAATGGAGTTTATTTAGGGCATGGTGTACTGGCTAGTTTTGTGTGTCAACTTGACACAGGCTGGAGTTATCACAGAGAAAGGAGCTTCAGTTGGGGACATGCCTCCATGAGATCCAGCTGTGGGGCATTTTCTCAATTAGTGATCAAGTGGGGAGGACCCCTTGTGGGTGGTACCACCTTTGGGCTGGAGTTCTTGGGTTCTATAAGAGAATAGGCTGAGCAAGCCAGGGGAAGCAAGCCAGTAAGAAACATCCCTCCATGGCCTCTGCATCAGCTCCTGCTTCCTGACCTGCTTGAGTTTCAGTCCTGACTTCCTTTAGTGATGAACAACAATGCAGAAGTGTAAGCTGAATAAACCCTTTCCTCCCCAACTTGTTCTTGGTCATGATGTTTGTGCAGAATAGAAACCCTGACTAAGACAAATTGGTACCAGCGTAGTGGGGTATTCCTGTGACAACGTGAACATGTTTTGGGGAGGACTGTGGAAGTACTTTGGAACTTTGAGCTAGAAAAGCCATTAGAATATTAAGAGCTCAGTGGAACGTTCTGTAGGAGCTTGGAAGACAATGTTAAGAACAGTGCTAAAGATGGAGGCCTGACTTGTGAAATCTCAGAGGGAAGATTAAAGACTCTTACAGTGGCCATGTTTTGATTGTGGAGATTCTGTGGTTTTGGTTAGCTGGGGCTGAAGAATCAGCTGTGAGTAACAAGATACCAGAACCACTAAAGCAAACCTTTGTGTTACTGGGACTATTGATGCTGGTTAGCTGGAGCTAAGAAATTAGCGGTGATTAAGAAGAGACCAGCATCACTGAGGTGAAATCATCTAGGAAGTGTTTTCTGAGAGCACAGAGAGTGTGTTCTAGAGATAGCCACAGTTGTATTTTGTTCTGTGGCTAGACTTGGTACTGTGTAAGAGTCACCCAGATGGTACTGGTTTTGAAGGCATGAAGGGGTCATGAAGAACAGCTGAGGCTCTTGGCACAGTGAGAGGCCACGGAAGGCCATTGGTGAAGGTGCAACCTCATTTGCACTTGATGGCCCAGGACTTGAAGGGGCCATGCATAGGAGCAGAGGCTTGTCACCATGAAGGGAGCCTATGAGAGGCTATTGGTAAAGCCTAATTACAGTAGAAGTCAGCAGTGTTTTGGAGATGCCAGTGCCATGAGATGACCACCAAGAACAGCAGCAGCAGTGGAGTACAGGCAGCTGGAGCCTAGAAGACAAGATGTGTGCTACAAAGGGCAGAGCTGGAGAAGTGACCCAAGCCCTTGGAGGAGCCCAGAAGATCGTGAGTTGGATCCCAGACATTGAACCATTGGAGTTTGAGTTTTGCTTTGGTTGTGACTGTGCCCTGATATTTTTCCCTCTTGAAGGAAGAAGGCATTTTAGTGGCGCCCACAGTTAAAAGACTTTGAATTTTTAAAAGACTTTGAATTTGAAAGATATTGGACATTTTAAGGTGATTGAACTTACTTTTTTTTTTTTTTTTTTTTTTTTTTTTTTTTTGATGTTGGCTACTGGTTTGCAGTATGTTGCTTTCACTATGTTTAGTTGCTTTAACTTTCACTATGTTTAGGTATGGGCCTTGGATTCCGATCTCTCCAAGACTTTTTTTTTTTAATTTTTTTTTATTCAATATATTTTTTATTTACATTTCAAATGATTTCCCCTTTTCTAGCCCCCCACTCCCCGAAAGTCCCATAAGCCCTCCTCTCTCCCCCTGTGCTCCCACCCACCCCTTCCCACTTCCCCTTTCTGGTTTGCCAAATACTGCTTCACTGAGTCTTTCCAGAACAAGGGGCCACTCCTCCTTTCTTCTTGTACCTCATTTGATATGTGGATTATGTTTTGGGGATTCCAGTTTTCTAGGTTAATATCCACTTATTAGTGAGTGCATACCATGATTCACCTTTTGAGTCTGGGTTACCTCACTTAGTATGATGTTCTCTAGCTCCATCCATTTGCCTAAGAATTTCATGAATTCAATGTTTCTAATGGCTGAATAGTAATCCATTGTGTAGATATACCACATTTTTTGCATCCACTTTTCTGTTGAGGGATACCTGGGTTCTTTTCAGCATCTGGCAATTATAAATAGGGCTGCTATGAACATAGTAGAGCATGTATCCTTATTACATGGTGGGGAATCCTCTGGGTATATGTCCAGGAGTGGTATAGCAGGATCTTCTGGAAGTGAGGTGCCCAGTTTTCGGAGGAACCGCCAGACTGATTTCCAGAGTGGTTGTACCAATTTGCAACCCCACCAGCAGTGGAGGAGTGTTCCTCTTTATCCACACCCTCTCCAACATCTGCTGTCTCCTGAATTTTTAATCTTAGCCATTCTGACTGGTGTAAGATGAAATCTCAGTGTTGTTTTGATTTGCATTTTCCTAATGACTAATGAAGTTGAGCATTTTTTAAGATGCTTCTCCGCCATCCGAAGTTTTTCAGGTGAGAATTCTTTGTTTTACTCTATACCCCATTTTTTAATAGGGTTGTTTGGTTTTCTGGAGTCTAACTTCTTGAGTTCTTTATATATATTGGATATTAGCCCTCTATCTGATGTAGGATTGGTGAAGATCTTTTCCCAATTTGTTGGTTGCCGATTTGTCCTCTTGATGGTGTCCTTTGCCTTACAGAAACTTTGTAATTTTATGAGGTCCGATTTCTCAAAACTTGCTCTTAGAACATACGCTATTGGTGTTCTGTTCAGAAACTTTCTCCCTGTACCAATGTCCTCAAGGGTTTTCTGTTGTTTTTGTTGCTGTTGAAGATCACTTTTACTCCATAGTGATCTGATAGGAGGCATGGGATTAGTTCGATCTTATATTTGTTGAGGTCTGTCTTGTGACCAATTATATGGTCGATTTTGGAGAAGGTACGATGAAGTGCTAAGAAAAAGGTATATTCTTTTGCTTTAGGATAGAATGTTCTCTATATATATCTGTTAAATCTAATTGTTCCAAAGCTTCAATTAGTTTCATTATGTCCCTGTTTAGTTTCTGTTTTCCTGATCGGTCCATTGAGCAAAGTGCAGTGTTGAAGTCACCCACAATTATTGTGTTAGGTGCAATGTGTGCTTTGAGCTTTAATAAAGTTTCTTTTACGAAAGAGGGTGCCCTTGCATTTGGAGCATAGATGTTCAGGATTGAGAGTTCTTCTTGTTGTATTTTTCCTTTGACCAGCAAGAAGTGTCCCTCAGAGTCTCTTTTGATGTCTTTGGGTTGAAAGTCAATTTTATCTGATATTAAAATGGCTACTCCAGCTTGTTTCCTGAGACCATTTGCTTGTAAAATTGTCTTCCAGCCATTTACTCTAAGGTAGTGTTTGTCTTTGACCCTGAGGTGTGTTTCCTGTAAGCAGCAAAATGTAGGGTCCTGTTTACGTATCCAGTAAGTTAGTCTATGTCTTTTTATTGGGGCATTGAGTCCATTGATGTTAAGAGATATTAAGGAATAGTGATTGTTACTTCCTGTCATTTTTGACATTTTTTAAATTTGATTGGTTAACTTCTTTTGGGTTTGATGAAAGGTTACTATCTTGCATTTTCCAGGGTGAAGTTTCCCTCCTTGTATTGGTGTTTTCCTCCTATTATCCTTTGTAGGGCTGGGTTTGTGGATAGATATTGGGTAAACTTGGTTTTGTCATGGAATATCTTAGTTTCTCCATCTACGGTGATCGAGAGTTTTGTTGGATATAGTAGTTTTGGCTGGCATTTGTGTTCTCTTAGAGTCTGCATGAGATCTGCCCAGGATCTTCTAGCCTTCATAGTCTGAGGTGAAAAGTCTGTTGTGATTCTGATAGGTCTTCCTTTATATGTTACTTGGCCTTTTTCTCTTACTGCCTTTAATATTCTTTCTTTGTTTAGTACATTTGGTGTTTTGATTATTATGTGACGGGAAGTATTCCTGTTCTGGTCCAGTCTGTTTGGAGTTCTGAAGGCTTCTTGTATATTCATGGGCATCTCTCTCTTTAGGTTAGGGAAGTTTTCTTCCATAATTTTATTGAAGATATTCGCTGGCCCTTAAAGTGGTAAATCTTCACTCTCATCTATGCCTATAATCCTTAGGTTTGGTCTTCTCATTGTGTCCTGGATTTCCTGGATATTTTGGCTTACAAGCTTTTTGCATTTTGCATTTTCTTTAACTGTTGAGTCCATGGTTTCTATGATATCTTCAGCATCTGAGATTCTTTCTTCTATCTCTTGTATTCTGTTGTTGACATTTCCATCTATGTCCCCTGATTTCTCCCAAGGTTTTCTATCTCCAAAGTTGTCTCCCTTTGCGTTTTCTTCGTTGTTTCTACTTCTGATTTTAGATCTGGGTGGTTTTGCTTAGGTCCTTCACTTGCTTGTTTGTGCTTTCCTGTAATTCTTTAAGAGATTTTTGTGTTTCCTCTTTCATGACCTCAGCCTGTTGACCAAATTCTCCTGTATTTCTTTAAGTATTTTTTGCGTTTCCTCCTTATTGGCTTTTGTATTCTCCTGGATTTCTTTCAATGATATTTGTGTTTCCCTTGCAAGGGCTTCTAACTTTTGATCCATTTTCTCCTGAATTTCTTTAAGTATGTTCTTCATATGTTCCTGTACCAGCATCATGACCAGTGATTTTAAATCCAAATCTTGTTTTACTGGTGTGATGGGGTATCTAGGACATGCTGGTAAAGGAGAATTGTGTTCAGATGTTGCCATATTGCCTTGATTTCTGTTAGTGACGTTCCTGCGTCTGCCTTTTGCCATCTAGTTCTCACTGGTGTTAGTTGGTCTTGACAATGCTGGACTCACCAGTGCAAGCTGCCCCTTCCCAGGTGGCCTCTGGTGCACAGCTTACCTCCTGCACTGCCTGGAGTCAGGGTGCTGTTGCCCGGGTTGCTCAGATCCCAAAGCAGATACCTGAAGTCTCCCACTGGGGCCTGCTGGATTCACTGGAGCACAGTGACTTCTCCCCCCTGGCCACCCGGAAGCCCCTCTTGCCTCTTGCAGGACCTGGAGATGTGGTGTTGCTGCCCAGGCTGATCTGGATCTGGAAGCGGAGAGATCCGAGTGCTCCCGCCAGAGGCCTCAGGACTGGAACCCAAGCTCCTTGCCACAGGAGTGAGCTGTGCTGTGAGCTCCCAGACTGCCCCTGGGTGCACACCAGGTCTCCCGCACTTCCTGGAGACCGAGTGTTGTGGCCCAAGCTCAATTGAACTTTTAATATGTAAAGACTGTGGGACTTTTAAAGAAATTTACATCTTGGGGATGAATAAGAAAGTAAGGGTTGAGTCTTAATAGCGATGTTTGTGTGTCAAGTTGACAAGGGGTCTATTGTACTGGCTAGTTTTGTGTGTCAACTTGACACAGGCTGGAGTTATCACAGAGAAAGGAGCTTCAATTGGGGAAGTGCCTCCATGAGATCCAGCTGTGGGGCATTTTCTCAATTAGTGGTCAAGTGGTGAGGGCCCCTTGTGGATGGTTCCACCTTTGGGCTGGTGATCTTGGGTTTTATAAGACAGCAGGCTGAGCAAGTCAGGAAGGAACATCTCTCCATGGCCTCTGCATCAGCTCCTGCTTCCAACCCTGCTTGAGTTCCAGTCCTGACTTCCTTTTGTGATGAACAGCAATGCAGAAGTGTAAGCTCAATAAACCCTTTCCTCCCCAACTTGCTTCTTGGTCATGATGTTTGTTCAGGAATAGAAACTGTGACTAAGACACATGGGGAGGGGATTTGAGAGGATAGTAGAGGCAGAGAGATAGAGTAGTGAAATAGAGGCCAGCCATGAGCACATGGCCATAACCATGAGCATGTGGAGATGGGGGGAGGAGTAAGAGGACAGAGCCTGAGAACAAACAGGCAAGTGAGCAAGAGCATGATTTTTTGATTAATGGAATTAAATAACTTAATGGATTCATTAGCCAGGCATGTACAATCTTATGAAATAGAATATCATATTTCTTCTAATTTGTTGGATTCCTGGATCTCTCCCAGCGGATATTTTAGGTCACTTATACTAATTATAATTATAATTTATTTCATATATATATATATATATATATATATATATATATATATATATATATATATATATATATATATATATCAGTCTCTTGCTTATTGATTTAATTTTCCTAACTGTCATTTTTAGAGCAAAAATAAGAGTTGATAGTAATAATTGTGTGTGGTTCTTTACTTCAGAATATGACAATCATGCATAATTAAAAGTGATTGACATGTCTGTAATGAAGTAACACATGCGATATATGGCATATGCAGTGGCACTGTAAGGGAACAGCTTTGCTTAATTGCATGCTGACAGATGGTTCCTTTAGAAGACAGGGACAGCTCTCTTCTGTCTCTGTCCTGACTACAATCTCCGAACTTTGTGGTCTACATCAGGGAACTTTTAAAAGTGAATTTTATGAAGAAAATTTGTGGAATGAAAACGACTCTGAAAAAGATTTCAAAATGAAGTTTTTCTGTTTTTTCTGAAATTCATAAGTACTACTGCAGAGTTATTTAAACAATGTGAGAAGAGATTTTAATGTGTTTGTGATCACCTCAGTGAATAACAATTATAATTAATTTAGCCTAAATTGTTTTCTAGGAATGAATTTGTTAGCTTATTCCTCTTTATCTTATTTCTGCTTAACAAATAAATTAATTACCTGTTTTTGATAAGGAGTCAAGGATATCAGCACAAGATGTCCTGGTAATTGTAATTTTTTTGCCTCTACTCCACGAGTAGTCAGATTATAGGGGGAAATCACCATACCATACTACACCTTTTTTAGTGGCTTCATTATTTTCAAAGTTCTATGGTCCTTTCCCAATTCCCTCTGACTTCTCAGAATTAGCCCAGTATATTTTTCCCTAGTTAGTATTTCAGTTTTGCTTATTCTAAATATTTATTTTTATGTATATGTGTATTTGCACACATGTTATTCACATGTCCACACATTCCAGAAAATGGTGTCAAATCTTCCTTGACACCCAGCTGTTTATGGGTTACCTAATATGGGTACTGGAGAAACAAGTGGTGCACAAGTGGCATGCTTCTTTCTGAATTGTATATGTGGCCCTTGAATTTCCTCTGTTTCTTTCTGTTTCCCATGTACCAAGAAATGTTTGCCAGTGGAATACAGGACTAACACTGTAATCAAAAGGAAGAAGAATGAACTGGTGACTGCTATATATGCTTATTTACTCAACAGGATAGGGATATGTTTATCTTTAAATCAAGTTGTTTAATTATGCAAAACATATTGACACTGTTTTGGTTTTAGGACAGCAGCTTATTGTGTTTCACAAGTGGACACTGAACTCATGATCTTCCTGACCCTGCTTCCCAGGTACTGGAATTACATGCGCACAAACTGTCTATCTTGACTTTTTGTACACCTGTAGACTTTTATTCTTTCACAGAACCTAGTTCTAATCTGTTTAACATGTCCTATATACTACATTTCTTCTCCAGTTTTAAAGATTCTTCCTAAATATACCTAAACTCCATGATCAGTGTTATGTGATATCTAATCTAATAACAATTTTAAAACATTTTTTGAAATAAAAACTACTTAACTCATCAGCATGTTTTCATTCTCTTGAAAATATGTTTGAAATATTTCTGAGCTATTAATATATGAGGAGTTCTTGGAATACAGGCAAGTCTAAGTATTCTCTGGAATGTTTAGCTATTTATTTCTTTTTACTTGTTATATATGTTCACTTTTACTTTTGGTGTCTTTACAGCATCTGTTAATAACACTCTAATAAGAGAGAACAGAGAGATGAAAACATAGACTGAAGAGAGAGAGAAGTTTAAGGTAATACCAAAACAATCAATTGATTTGTTATTTAATTACTCAGTAGAGTACAAGTCAATTGGAATTATGACGACAGATGCAGATATATAAATGTGTGAATGTGCATGTGCTGTGCATGTGTGTGTGTGTGCGTGTGTGTGTGTGTGTGTGTGTGTGTGTATGAGTTTTACCTTCCTCATGAGATGTGCTATCATTAGTTATGGAACTTGCAAGTTTAATTTTCAATTTAAATGAATAGAAAACTTGGCAATACCAGTTTTTTTTTTGTTTGAGTTATGTATTAACATTTGTAATATTTGTATAGATTTATGTTATTATAGTTTGAAGTTTATTTCCATATCAACTATACACATTAAACATTGTTAAATATATATGTGATCCATACATTTTCTCACTGAACTATGATGGGAACTGGCCTGAAACCTGAATCTTGTTAATAGGCTTCAATCTTAGATATATGAAGAACTTCCCAACTCTATATTCTGTTCCTAAATTTGAGTCTGAAAAGCTTAAAGGCATGGTAGTTAAGCTGAATTTGTGTTTCATAGAAATTATAGTGATATGGATTAAGTATAAGATATCTGTAAGTATACGTTTTTTGTCTGAAGCCAAAGATGCTGATTATGTGCTAGGGCAAGCCTGAAGTCTTGTTCAGAAACTCCTTTCCTACACCTTTATAGATCTTTTACAGAACTGCCTATATTTTCTTCTAGCAGCTTTAATGTTTTAAGTTCCCCATAGAGGTCTTTGACTCACTTGGTTCTAATTTGAGAGAAGGGTGATAGATATGACCCTTCTAATTTCATTTTCCTGGTGTGAATCCAGTTTTCTCAGCACCATTTGATGAAAATGCTGCCCCTTTTTTCCACTGCAAGATTCTTGTCTCTTTGTCAAACATCAGATGTCCATAATTTCTAGAACTCATGTTTGGGTCTTTTATTCCATTGGTATATATAGGCCTGTGTTATATGTTGAATTCTGGAATAGCAATCCCTCTAGTATTATTATTTTTGCTTTGTATTCCTTTGGTTGTCTATGGTCCATCCAGAATATAAAAAAGAAGAAAAAAGATCAAATAGGTAAGGAAACAAATTACTCAATTAAAAATGGGCTAGCAATTTAATCAGAGAGTTTTAAATGGAAGAAATAAGAATATGTAGGAAATGCTTCATAAATGTTCATCATTCTTAGCTATAGGGGAAGTGCAAACTATGACAATTTTGAGATTTCATTTCACCTTATCAAGAATAACTAAAACCAACATAACAATTGACAACAAACGCTAGCAAGGTTGTAGAGAAAGAGAAACTCTCATTTGCTGCTGGTAAAGAGATGCAGCTGTTACAGAAATAAGTGTGGAAAATCACCATAAAGCTAAAAATAAATCCTCTACATGATTCAGCTATAGCGTATATCTACTCTATAGATACTTGTTTAGCAATGTGCATTGTTGTCCTATTCACAATACCCAGGGAGTGGAAACAGCCTAAACGTCATTCAGTGGATGAATGGGTTATGAAAATGTGGCACATGTATACCATGCAATATTATTTGGCCACAAAGGTAAGCAAAATCATGAAATTTTCAAGTAAATATATGGCTTAAAAATATGATTATATTTAATGAGATGTATCCAGACCCAGAAATACAAACACTACATATTCTCTCTAATTAGAGGTTCTTAGCTCCAAGTCCTGAAGGAATAAAATTATTTTGTGTTCATCTAAAATTATACATATATAGGAAGTTCAAAGTTAAGCATTTTGGGCTGAAAAACCGAGTACCAAAGACTAACAAGAAACCAAGTACCACACATGAGAAATATCCTTTCAAGTGGTTGATCATGTTAGTCCAAGTGACTCCCATAGCAATATAGATTACGAATGGTACCTCTGATTACATTTTAGGAATGTGAGTTGTCCCCTAGTGTTAAAGACACCACATATTTAAGATAAAACACTGTGATGACACTAGAAGGATCTGATCTGGAAGCCTGCTACCCACAATCTAGTTTCTGTGGTTCCAGAAAATAGTCTGCAAGCTGCCAAGGGAGAGAAGCAATTTAATAGTCTTACCCAGCTGCAACACCTATGGACCATGACCTTTTCCAACATAACAAGATATGCATGAAGGTACAGTAATTGGAACTCACATGTTGGTGGCAATCAACAGCTATTTAATTAGATTTAAGGCCCACTTAACAAGAGAGAGATCATGCTTGGCACTGGAAACCTAGCCAGCTTCCGTGGCAAGTGAGGTTACAGATTTAAAACAAAATCTACTATAATTACTTTGTTGGACTAGCAAAATGACTTTCTATAATAGTCTAAATCTTCTCCTTATACCCACCGCTAAGTGTAGCTACCATACCTCATCAAAGAAGCGTCTCTTTTCTATCATGGAAACCACAGCTGGAAACAACTCAGCCCCAGTGGATAAATGTCTGGATCATAGCTCTTGCATCAGTTAGCACTGTAGGAAAGGAGTTGGAAAGATTGCAAGAGACAGAATAATGAGAAGTCTGCTGGGAAATACTGTCTCTTAGACATGGCTGCATAAGCGGAATAATGGCAGTATCAATGGATATGTTCATGTGGAAGAGGAAAATTTCATAGAATCTACCATTAGAGAAAGAACCACAAGTGACTCATTAGTGCTGTGAGAAAACTTAGCCTCTCCCAGGGATGAGCCCATATTGGTTTTCTAATACAGAAAACCTTATGCATACCAGGAACAAAAAATAACCAGGGTTGTTTGTTTGTTTGTTTGTTTGTTTGTTGTTTTTATCATGTGTGTGTGTGTGTGTGTGTGTGTGTGTAAAATAATAATAATGAAAATGAAGAAATTAACTTGAGAGTTGATAGGGGATTTAAAGGCATTTGAGGGAGGGTAGCTGAGAAGACCTAGATGGAAGAAGGGGGAACATTTTATTTCAATTAAAAGCATATTTTAAGGAAAATACAAAGGGTCTCTAGGAATTGAAATCCAAACTAAAAGCCAGGTGGTTTGATGACTAAATATTTTAAGTCTTCTCTATTTATCCATAAGCTATAATTTTTATTTCTTTTAGTTATGGAATTGAATGAATTTTCAAATTAGTTAAGGTAAGATACACTACTGCATTTTAGATACAGTGTAATGCTGTGTGTGAGGTCCTGGTCTCTTAGATTGTTCTCAGTCAGTAAATTCAGTAAGTATGTATGCTTCGATTTTTCAGTTTATGCATTTTATAATTTAAATTTATGTATATATTTGTCTTATGATATTTGCCTTCTTCCTTCCATTTATCTGTGAGTTTTCACCAACTTCTTCTCCAAATATGAGTTTATCAGAGTCTATGCACAGAATGGAAGCTTTGAAATAGTTCTTCTCTACAATTTGAGCACAGAATGAAGACTGAGAATTCCAGAAACATGAAGAGGAAGGTTGTAGGTCTAGGTTTAAAGGCCATTTCCCTCTTATAATTTAATCCTGGCAGATTTTATATTTCATTCTTTGGGGAAAGAGGAGAATTATTTTATCCTTTACCTATTACCATACTCATAATATCCCTTTTCTTTCCCTTGAGATTTCTTACTGTTTTCTTTTATTTCTTATTTTGGCAATGACAACCAGAACTGCAAAACATAAGACAAAATAATTTTCATTTACTTCATAAAAATCATGCCAAATTAAACCAAATTTGTACAGGTCTTATAGGTTCCAAAATCTCCAGGAATCTGGAGATTGTCATAATTTAGCTGAGTCTTTATCTCAGGGTTCAAGATTGATATGGTCTCTAATGGAGATTTTATCTGCTTTATTGTTCAGCTATTTCTTCTAAAATTGATCAAATTTATCTTCATATATCTATAAGACTGTCTCAGATCCTGGAGAGTATTTGCCACTCACTGCTGTGTTGCTATGTTCATTTCATCTTTTCTGTCTGATAAACTTTCCTTTACAACATTTAACTGATTGAGACCATTTTCCTCAAGATTTAACTTTTATTACATAATTGAATCTGTAACAACTCTGGCTATAAGACATATTCCCAAATATTTTGGTAAAATTTATATACGGAATATAGAGAGAGATCCATTGTTAGAACTGTATTAAAATTATTCCTTCCACAGAGAGGCTCAGAACTTTGAAAGTTTGAGATTACGAAGGCTGTGGTGTATGTTGGTGCTCCTTTCTACTTTGGAGTAAAGAGCATATATACATGCAACACTTCAGATGACTTGAAATTTAATAAACCAACATATTTTCAATATCTACCTCAACCCAATAAAAGAAAAAAGAAGACAGGATGGTTTTACCTGCCTGAAAAACCTGAAAGTCAAGCATGTGATAGGTTAGAGGAAACTAATACTAAGTATGAAAGGAGAAAAACAATACAGGCACGTCTGATCTATCTCGTGTACAACTGTGAGGAACCAGATGTGAACAAGAAGCATCAGATGACTATATGGAAGTAACATGGCCAGAGGACCTTGAGGAAAGCTGACACATAGAACTCTGCTGTGTGACGTGCCCCACTCCAAAAGTGCCAATCAGGGTAATTAAAATATGGTTGGCACTTTCTCGAGTGAGGTAATTCACAACATGTACAACCACATGTGCTGGCCAAGGAAGTATTACATGGTTGTCTTCACAGAGTTCACTCAATTCAGCCAAATCACTATTTGCTATTGTTGATGTTGTTGTTGTACATATATAACTTCCTTTAGGCAAATTTCAAACCTAGGTAGCTTTTGAAGGTATCTGGACAAGACTTTCACCTATGCTCTTTCAAAATTGAAAAACTTTGCTAAGAAATAGCTTGAGTATATTTGAGTAAGAAGGATATAATTATCATAATCATAGGAAATGTTAACTGTGCTAAAAGGAAATAATTTTAAATAAGCCTTTACCATATATGTTAAAATGGATAGAACTGGAAAATAGTGTATTAAGTGAGATAACCCAGGGTAAAAAACAAAGCAAAACAAATAACATGTTTTCTTTCATATACAGATTTTATTTTATTATTTCTAATCTTATTCTTTCTTTTTATGTAATTGACTCTGTGTAGAGACCAGTAAACTAGAACAAGTTCCACTGGGCGGGAAATACTTAAAAAGGATGAAAAGAAAAGCAAAAGAATACATCATATGAAAGCAGAAGTTAAATATGGGGGCAGAAGGTTACACATAAAAAAGAAAGGCAGAAGATGGGTTAAATGAGTGGGTTGGGAGAAGAGTCTACTAAAAATATATTTTTAATGTCATTATGAAGTTTGACACTTTGCATGTTAATTTAAAATTAAATTAAAATAAATAAATCATTTTAATGAATTAAAAATCAATCTGAAATAATAATGAAGCAATTTCTTACCTGAGAAAGAGAAAAAAAGGAAAATAGTTTATTTCTCAAAGCCAGAATAATAAATGTGTACTAAGATAATATCCACTTAAAGAGGTAACAGGTAAGGGCAGTAGGACTGTGAGCTGCAATCCAATGCTGTAAATTCTACATGGAACACAAGCAGACATTTTGTGTTGGGTCAGAAACCATCTTCACTTGAATATAGTACTCTGCTCCAGAGAGATAATGCTTAGACAGAGTAACATATGATTGTTACCGTTTGAGTAGAGTAATGCATACAAATGACATCATATTTGGTAGCCATGGACATGAATATATATATTTCACAGTGTAACCTTTTTATCTTAATCCAAGTACCGTTTTCAGATCTCTGTGCTACTGCAGTTAGTTCAGTTAGTTCTTACACTCAGTATGAAGAAGAAAGAATGAAGGAATAAAGGTTCCCCAAGAAAGGAACACTCATAAATTTTACAAGGATTTATATACTCTTGAACAAAGGAAGTTTGATATAATAGTTTAACTAGGCCCAAGTGTTGATTGTGTGATCACCAGCAGGTAGCATTATTTTGGAAGATGGTTCAATTTTAGAACAAGAGATAGATGAAGGAAGTGAGTTGCTAGGAACACTTTTATTAAGAGCTATTTTTTTTTTTTTTTTTTTTTTTTTTTTTTTTTTTGCTGATTCCGTACTCACCGCATCACTCATTGCCTGTCCACTATGAGCATTCATAGTCTATTGCAGCCTTTTGCCACTATCACAGTCTGCCTTACCACAAATCTTGGCTTTCTACACTGACTTTCTTATATATGAAATTTCATTACAATGAAAACTCTTAATACATTTTTTTGAAGGTTGGGATGTGCCTTTCCTTATGCTCATTTTAATGTTGTTCATTTTAGAACACAATAATTCTTTTTACTACTTCAAACCAGCAACTTGTTCTTATATAGCAATTCTCAGTTTCTAATCATTTACATTTTTGTTGACTTTCTTCTTTTTAAAATTTGGTAATATTTTATATAATATACTATATATACTTATATCAGAAAAATACTTAGTAAATATATTTGTAGTTACATAATCTTGTGAAATTTGTAGAATTTTTCAAACATATATGAGATCCCCAAGTGTGAAACAAGGTTGATATGCATTTACTTGAAGTAAAGATTAAGAGAAAAGCATCGTGTACTATGGACTATGTAGAAACTGACATTAGGTAGGGTATCAAATTGGCCATGTGTTTTAGGTACATATCACTGTCTATTTTTATTGTGTGTCTCTGTGTGTGTTTATTATTACCTTTGAGATGAGGTTAGATATATGTCACAACTGAATAATTAAGGATAGTCTGAATAATTAAAACAAACCATATAAACTATCCTTTGTTGACTTTCAAATATTCTGTCGGAGAAAGTTCCTTCTGTACCCCACAGCTCTTCTTTTAGAACCCAAGACAAATACTTCCTTGAAGATTTACAAGTTATTCTATACTAGGAAGATAAAATATGTCTTTTATATGTAATCATGTATTTTAAAATTTGTTGAAAAATATATTTATCACTTTTTTTCTGATTTTATCACAGAAGGGTTAAAGAGCTTCATACAACATTCATTTGGTTATTTTCTCTAACATACTGTGGGTTTTTGTTTTGTTTTTTGTTTTGGGTTTTTTGTTTTTGCATATAATTCTTTTTTTAATTGGATATTTTATTTATATTTCAAATGTTATTCCCTTTCCTGATTTTGCCCCCCAGAAACCCACTATCCCATCCCTTCCTTCTTCTATGAAGGTGTGGCCTCACCCACCCAATCACTGCTGCCTCCCTGCCCTCCCACTCTCACATTCCCCTATACACTGGGGCATTGAACCATCACAGGACCAAGGGCCTCTCCTCCTATTGATACCCTACAAGGCCATCCTCTGCTACATACGTGGCTGGAGCCATGGGTCCCTCCATGTGTAGTCCTTGGTTGGTGGTTTAGTCCCTGGGAGCTCTGGTTGGTTGATACTGTTATTCCTATGGCGTGGCAAACCCCTTAAGCTCCTTCAGTCCTTCTCTAGCTGCTCCATTAGGGACCCCTCAATCAGTCCAATGGTTGGCTGCCAGAATGAGCATCCACCTCTGTATTTGTCAGGCTCTGGCAGAGCCTCTCAGGAGTCAGCTATATCAGGCTCCTGTCAGCAAGCACTTCTTGGTTCCATAATAGTGTCTGGCTTTGGTGACTGTATATGGGATGAATCCCCAGGTGGGGCAGTTTCTGGATGGCCTTTCCTTCAGTCTCTGCTCCAAACTTTTTCTACATATTTCTTCCTGTAACTATTTTGTTCCCCTGTCTAAGAAGGACTGAAACACCCAAATTTTGGTCTTCCTTCTTCAGCTTCATGTGGTATGTGAATTGTATCTTGGGAATTCTGAGCTTTGAGGCCAACATCTACTTCAGTGAGTGCATACCATGTGTGTTCTTTTGTGATTGGGCTACCTCACTCATATTTTGATGTGTTTGTTTGTTTCCTTTCAAATTACTTAGAATAAGAAACACTTAGATTCAGGATGCATATCCTAGAATGTGTCTGTGATGACCATTTCAGAGACAGCTATATTTTGAAGGCTTTACCCTAATGAAAGGTTCAAGTCTCTAACAGATTCAACTATTAGGGAGTGTTGAAAGTAGGATGTAAAAATATGTTGGAGGAAGTATGTGACTAGACCTCAGTATTTGAGAGTGCTGGGAAACAGGGGTGAGCCTCAGTTGGATTGTTAAGTGGAAGTTTTTTTCATTTATATTCAATTCAAATAAGTTACATATTTTTAACTCTACTTCAAATATTGGAAAGACAATAGTACCTCTTTCCCCCTAAGATTTCTACATGATTATCTATATGGCAGTGGTATTTTCAAATTAGGAGATAATTTCTCTCATAAACTTTAGTTTTCCTGGAAAAAGCATTGAAATCCAGGTAGGCACCAGGTAGTGGGTATGGCACCATTGCAAACTGTTCTCAGGTTGAATCATATCTATATTTGAGGCAGTGTAAGAGTTTATAAATGTGTGTTGGTGTTTGTAAATCAGTTCATTTATTTATTTGATTGGTTGTTTCAGGTAAGTATTACATTTGCTTTGGTTTAAGCCTTCTGATTGATTTTTGTTTAATAATGATTAATTACCATTGGATATCTGTGTTCATCTGTTTTGCATTATTTGTGATTATTTTGTGTATACATATTCTTTCTTTGATAGTATGTGTGTATGCGTTTTGAAAATTAAGCTTTTGTTATTTTAATTTTTGATTAGCAATTCCTATTATAGTTTGTGTGTTCATTTCCCTTTTTTAAATAACTTGTAGGATTTCATTCAATTTTTTATTTGTTTTGCTTCAGTATTTGTTTGAATGCTTATGTATGGTTTGATATTTTATTATCAATGCACTCATATATTGATTCTGCTTGAGCTGTCTTTTTGTGAAGTTGTTTAAATTATTATTATGTATTATTTGTTATTGGAGTAGTATGATAAATATTTTAAACACAACTTTGGTTTCATAGTTCTTTGCTTTTCCCTTTGATATTTGAATATAATAAAGATTGCTAGAGTTACAAATTAAATTAATAGACCCAAATCTGTGCATTTAGTCAATTTCTATACAGTTTGAGTTTACTTCTGAAGTTAACTTTGGTTTATAAAACATCTCTCTGAATTCACATTTTTCTAATATTTTCTTAGAGATCAATTTGTAGAGAATTGAAATTGTATGGCTATATTTTTCCAGGAACAGGGTCAAATTATAATAGATTTTTATTTCCTCAGGTCTTGTTTAAATTCTATCAACAATTTTGCTTTTTAAGATTTATGCTTTGGAAGTACTACCTTTGTAACTACAAGAGTAATGGCTAGAGATAAACATAAGAAAATTCATGCCATCTGGGAGAGATGAAATACCAGATTGCCAGTCACTGGGAACCAAAGTCAGTGGACAAATCATCTTGAGAGACTGTGACTGTTAGATGTTGGTTGGTATGATTCCAGGTGATAATTTATTCAGGGTCCTGAAATCATTCCTTTCTCTCTTGCCCCACTGAAATACTTTGCTTGTAAAACTTTGATATTAAAGCCAAGATCAATTGTCTCTAACACACTTTGAAAAGTTTAGTATGTTTGTAATGAGTGTAGCAGGAATCCCAGGTTCACTCTATTGTTTTAGAGTTGTAAGTTAGCTTGCGGACATGGATTTGAGCTGAGATATGAAGGGAATGAGTAAGGAATCTGCTCCCTCTTACCATCATCTATTCATTGACTGCATTTTGCTGAGGAAAAGCAGGGCATCATGTGGGCTGTGTTTGGTAGGTGGAGCCTGGTATAGATGTATCTCAATTCCTGCGTTGCCCATTTTTTCATTTCTATAGTTGTAACAGATTCTTTTAACTAGTAAGTCTAATATAATGTTGTTTAAAATCTACTGCTTTATGCTCTGAAACATCCTGTATATATATATGATGGAATGCCTATTAGCTACTCCATAATCAGAAGCATTCTGTACCTATCATGAATTTCAAATAAGGCTTCTTAAAATATTGCTTTCAAAGTGACTTTCCAAACATGTTTTAGTAGAAATTAAAAATAAAAAAGATCACTTCTCGGCCTTTTGGCTAAGATCAAGTGTAAAAAAATTGAATTTTAGATTGTCATAAATTCCATATTTTACTAAATGTAACTAAAAATACCATAAAAGTTAACCAAAGGATATCTCAGAAAAGTAGAGAGAAAAATGACTTGATTTAAAAATTTAAGCCTTTAAGAAGTATGGCATTTACCAGTCCCTTGTCTGGCAAAAGCATGTGATCTAAGTAGTCTTCTTATTTTTCAGATTTATCAGAAATTTTCCTTATGATAGCCAAGAAAGACACTCTTATCCACCATTGGGTGAGAAATCTCTACCAAGTATTATAAAGGAAGAAGATATGACAGATTTCATCAGAACAAAAACAGGTAAATAGCAAACCTATTTTGCTCTGTGATCTGAGAGATTTCTCCATCATTAAAATATTCAGTCAGCCAGAATAAACAAGAGTAAATAAATAACAAAGCTCAATAGAACATTCACAAAGAGCCCGTGGACATGTTAAGCCTCTTGGTACAGAGGAGGTGAAACTGTATTTCTTTATAAAGGCTATCTAGTAATGTTTCTAAAAGAGAATCTAGCCAAAAGAAGGTACTTATCCAGGAAAGCCTTGTTTTCCCTGTAGGCCCAGTGCATCCATAGCCCATCTGGAAGTACCAGATGGCTCAGCCTGGGACATCCGTCCATTTAGTCCAAGTAGATAGCAACAATCATAAGCAAATGGAAACCCAGACAATATCAGCTTGATAATCAGATCAAATACCAACATGAGGAGTCTGAATATTCAATTGACATTGAAACTGTAGCTCATACAATTAATCCAGGATCTACATAATACACAATGCAAGACAAATGTCTATTTAAACAGAAAATATATGTAGAACCTTGATTCTCCTATTTTACTGAAAATGTGCCAGACAAAATAGGAAATGTACTTTATAGCCTTAAGGACTGCCCAAAGGAAGTTCTTTAAACTAAAAATAAATGATAAAATGAAAAATGTTACAGCATAAGAAAAAGAAAAAATATAGAATGAGCAAAAATAGATTATACACATTTACACCCTGCACATGCACTTTGATAAGACAGTAAACATCATCAGAGGGTTATACAAAATAGTTGATTATTTAATAAGAAATATAAAACTATTAAACAACAATAATATGGGAAAGTAGAAAGGATAAATGAATTTAAATAGTTGCTATTTTCTTTTCTTAATTTAACTGGTAAAATATTGACACTAATAGACTGATAAGCTACTTATTTATAACATTTTGATTTAAAAAATATATATGTATATATAAAACAATTATACAAATAGATAAGCACTTGTAAATAAAGGCAAAATCATAACACATATTCAACCATGCACAGGAAAGCAAGGGAAAAGAAACAAAGGAAAAGAGCCAAAAGCAACAAATATAAAATTAAGTGAATAGTCATTGAAAGCATGTTACAAGCCATCCTAAATGTAAATAGTCTAAGTACACTGTATATAAAAGGAAATAGAAACATATTATGTACTGCTAATTGGAGGCTAAATTTATAATTATTATAGTTAGAAAATAAAACTGGAAAGGATATGGAATACAAATATCAGCCATTCCATCATCCATTCAAAACTGCAGTAATTCTCAAATGGCTTACCTTGCTCATTTTAAGATTTTTATTATCAATACTGGATAATTAAGTACAAAATTCCAAAGGCTTACAAAAGTAATGATTTATTACTTTCCCTCTTTGCTTTCTTCTTAAACAAAAAGAATGAAGTCTCAAAACCTTTTGTCAACTCATAGTTTTCACATTTGCTTTTAGAAATTTTACATTTTAATTTTAGCTTATTTAGTCATTGTTAGCAGAAGAGTTGAAAAAAGAGAAAATTGAAATAGAAGGGTGGAATAATGCTCTCAGCAAATAGTTGTCATATAAAAATTCAAAAATTTTGTTTTGTGAATTTCTCCTTGGTTCTGTTTTCATTTTATAGTTTTGGTTTTGTGGTATGTGAGAAGAAAGTGGTCTTTCTGATTACACACACACACACACACACACA
The DNA here is from genome assembly GCF_947179515.1 of Apodemus sylvaticus. Lineage (NCBI taxonomy): Eukaryota > Metazoa > Chordata > Mammalia > Rodentia > Muridae > Apodemus > Apodemus sylvaticus. The sequence goes on along the minus strand of NC_067495.1, from coordinate 144,261,926 downwards.
CACACACAAATATACAAAGAATTTTCCAAGTAAGTCTTTGCTGTTCTACTGACTTACCAGCAGGTTGGCATTTGGATAATTGACACTGCATAAGGCATGAGACTGTCTCTAGTTCTTGTATATAGGGAGCTGAGATGTCTGGCCAGTGTTACTGGTTACTATGTTACAGTGCTACTGGTTACTATGTTACAGTGTTACTGGCTTACTATGAGAGTATCATATATTATTTATTATCTCACATCTCATATTTGCAACATTCAAACAAATAATATTTTCATTCCTGAGGAAAATCAGTTAAAGGAAAATTATTCTTCCTAGCTACTAAATCCAAGCACATTAAAGATACAGTAGCTAAATATTCAGAATGATAACCATAAAGCATATGTTCATTGGAGAAATGACAGTGTCCATTCTAGGAGCTAAAGATGTGAAGGATAGAAGGAAAATATCAGGAGTATTGGAATGAAGATTTGTGAGAGATATCTGAGCAAGATTGGAAGATTCATTCATTGCATGCAGGCTCTTACTGGAAAAGGTGTGGTTTGAACAAACTAAAATATGAATTTTAGTCTTTTGAAGTACATCAACATGTGGTACTCCTGGGTTTGGGTACTGAGCATTAAACACGCAGCTGCTCTTTTCTGAAGATAGATTCTCTTGTGTGAAACGCAAGCTATCTCAGAGGACTTGCAGAAGCTTACCCTGAGGAGCAGACCCATCATGTGAAGCTCCTTAGACAACCTTCTCATGCACAATCTTCAGCTATTTACATTTCACTGTACTGAAAAGACCAGATGAAGCTTCAAGGAAGAGCTTTGGAGGAAGTGGTCCTCTGTGTAGCCTCGGAGTTGCTGCTTTCACACAAATCTGTGATACACTTCCTGTACTCGCATCTATGAGTTTGTTCTGGTTTCAGATTCCTTCATTAAATCTTCTCTATTTTCATGGCACAAATTATTTATGACTTTAAAAACACTCCATGTTGAATTGTCTTTGAGAAACCTCTCCTTTCCCAGAGATTAGAGTCTTAGAATCTAGATTTTCTCTTCTTACTGTCTTTCAACATCTATAGTTATCACATTACCAAGGGGGCTATAAAGATACTAAGTTTCATGTAACAGATCTATGTGTATTTTCACTTAAAATTTTAGATATTTTTGTAGTGATGACAGTATAAGAAAATCCATCTTTTAAAACCCCGAGAATGAAAACATACTAACTTTAATTTCTGTCTTGCTTATTTGAAGTAATATCTCTTAATCTTACATCCCACAGAGTAGAGATTAAGAAAGGGGAAGAAGAAAACAATAGGAGAGTCTCCATTTTCTGACATCACAGGAAGTACAGCTGAGAAAGCAACAGGTAATTGTTATATGTTTATAACAGGGAACAATCTTATTTTGATCACCTAGCAACCTTCTACCTCACAGCCTCACCACTTTAAGCTGTGCCAACATGTTCATAAAGCAGCTTGATATTTGTGCATTTTGTTACATGTATCGATGTGGCCATCTATTTTATGTCACCAAAATTAGAGAGGAATTTAGCCATAAATGAGACAAGAGCACCTGTTCAACTTTGTCTCCAGCTATTGCTCTAGAGCCCTGTGGCCCAAGCTCCTTATGCCCTCTGTACCTCCTCAGCATTTCTCTGTGCAAAGCACCAACTAGTCCTGGTGTAATGTCAGGTGTCTACAAGGACTCCTGTGGTTTCTAAGTTTAGGTATTGTCTGGGATTACTGTGAGATTAAGCCATTTTTAGTCTGTATTTTTTTTAAGAATCTTGTATATATGACTAAAGTCTCTAGGCCCTTTCTTTGACTGGTATAATTCATGGACTTATTTTCTTTCATATTTACAATGTAGTTTTGTTGTTACTGTTTTAATTTTTTCTTTGCTTAAATTTTCTGAGATGTATTTGAATATACTGCATTTTGTATGATCTTTTTACTCCTATATTATTTGTGATTTTATATAAGTGTTCTTTAAACTTTTGAATGATAGTTTAGATCTATTGCATATATTGTACTGTTTTGTGGATTAATTTTTAATTTTGCTTGCACATTTATTTTTATGTATTCCTTATTTACTTGCTTCATCTTTGACTAGTAAGTTCATGGCTGCTGTTGCCACTCTAGTAGGCTTTCATCTGGGATAAGATGATATCAAGCCTAGGTCCACATTTTAGTATAAGGACATCTCAAGTTTCTGCGCTTACCCTTTTAGAACTATTCCTACTTAATTTCATATAGCCCACAACATGCAGACCTAATGAGTTAATGAAGTGACTCATTCTGCAACAGCTGACTTTTGTGGTCTGCAAAGTAGCAGGGAAATGAAAATGGATATCCTATATCTATAAAGGGGAGACATAAATAGGGATATCTGATATTTCTTGTTCCTAAACTCTGTGTCATTATATGAACAGAAAGTAAAACTAATTTAAGGAAGACTTGGAGAGAAAAGAAGGACAGAGATGGTAAAAGAGTAGTTAGAGGAATGAATGCCATTCGTGTCTTTTGAGAAGATCCTTCTCATTATTCCTGTAATGAAGGTGTGGGTTGGATTACTGGGTGAATTGGCAGAGGGAACAGACTAGGGTTACCACCTTCACTCATACAGTGTGTGATGTATCACTTCAGGATGTACCACCCATTTAACAAAAAATATGATTGGTACTTCTTTGAGTGAGATAGTACACAACAGCTGCCGCCTTAATACTGGACCTAGAAAAGTGTATGGGTGCTATATATTACTTGAGTCTCAGAATAAGCTTTTTGCTAGTTCAACTCATAAGACACTTTGAAGAATGCTGTATATAAGAAAGTATAGACAGCTATGTTCCCTGGGAATAGAGTAATCTATTTTTCATTGCTTTGCATTCATATTAAGATGAATTGGCTACTTTCAATGATGCTGTGTACAGTACCTCACTCAGTAAGGCATTGTTCTTCTACATTAATAAATGAACAGCGCCTTTCTGTGTAGTGTAATGTGCAACATGGACAACATTTGTGGTAGCACTGATGGTAAGTTTCAGTCATAGATCAGTAATGAACATTCAGTCTTGGGCAATTTTCAAGTACTCTCTTGTGTATGTCTTAAGGGACCAGATACAGAAACTGGGAGTCTCTTGGAAAAATGTTTGTCATCTCAAGTTGTTATTATAACTAACCAAATGGAAGACAAGATGAACTTTTAGTCATACATTTTTATATAATTAAACCATATATGATTTTAAAACTATATAAATTTATACCCCTATGAATTTTTACAATATTTACAATTTTCCTGTAAGCAAATTCTACTTTCCCCCTCAAGAACAAAACTCATTCTGATTTCTTTCAGTATTCTTGTGTGATTTGGATAACCTCATATGTATATTTATCCGCTAAAACCATATCATTACAGGTGGCAATACTGACAGAGATAGAGATAAATGGAGGCATCAGGTTGTACTAAATTATTATATTTCTGTACTAGGAAAATTGAGGTATGTTGATGTTCCCTTGCTGGTAAACTACATCACAACCCTTCCCCTATATTCTATTTTATTTCAAATTTAATGCTTTCAGCTAGAGTGTATCTATTTAAAACTTCAAATAGGTCTCTTCAAAAAATGATCAGAGTAAGTTTTCCATATTTTGAGCCACAGTTTTCCTCATTTTGATACTGGTCTATCTGTATACTGAGAGATACTAGACAATATAATTCATAGGGCCTGTTAATATAGATATGGAAAGACTTACAGGAATGGTAACCCATACTTGCGACTCTAGAAGTTGACATTTCAAAGCAGAAGGACCTGGATTTCAAGGTTTACCTAGATTACATAGGGAATTTGATGCCAGCCAGAGATACGTGATAAGATGATATATATATATATATCAAGTTCTTAATACCTATAATTTTATAAATATTAAATTCAAAGTTCATTCAAGTTATCTTACAATTACAAATATCACAATAATTATGACATTTCGATTGTTATTTTGAAAAGAATATGTTAAACTTGTTATGAACTGATAGCTAAACTTTTTCTCGCCAAATCAAACATGAAAAATCTAGACCAAAGCAGGGTAAAGTCAAAAGCAGTGAGAATTCCTTACTTTGTCAAATTTTGTTTGTTCATGTGGGATCCTTTACTCAAAGGCTTGCTAGAGAAGACAACAGTTGTCATCTTTATCCTGACACCTTTTCAGTGTTCCAAATTTCTCTGTTTTCAGGTTGCTGCTTTACTCTGTGCTTTTGGAGTTGAATTATGTAAATAATAAAGCCAGTGGGGACTTTTTACATCACAGAACATTTGGGTGAGTAGTTAGTCATTTCTGTTTATGCAGTGGCTTTGAGTTACTACAAACATTTTTTTTTTAATGATAAAGCCAAAGTCATCTAATAAATAATAGTATAACTCAAAGAATCTGCTTACATTTGAGGAAGAACAAAAGTGAAATTTTCTATTCTAAGTAAACCAGATTACTAAGCACTCAACCAAGAACTGAAAGAATGAAAATAAGAAGGCACTGTCAGTGGGCAGTGGGTGGCACATAGCTCCTTGGCATAAACATAGGTGTCTTCTGTAAATACATGACTGCATGAAAATGTCAAGAAAAGCCTTAAGGATTGAGGAGTGTTTAGGTAGGAGTGTTTGTGCCACATGGAACATTTCTGTGTACAGTGCTTTTCACAAGAAGGTGTCTTTCATGTGGATTCAAATATGAATGGCCCTTGTTGTGAGGAGTAACGTACATCATGTAATGCTTATGTGGTATTCCTAGGGATGGGGTTTTAGACAGTATAATTAGGAAATAGTAGTCTCCAAAACATAATATAGTGAAGATTAGGCATTTATGTGAGAAATGTGAGTATTCTTCCATACCTCAAACCATATAAAGATATGAGGTCATTTTTACTTTTTGGTGTAAAATCAGTAAGATATCAGATATCAAGAAAAATATAAAATATATTTTAATTTGGAGAAAAAATTAAAAGAAAGTTTCTCTCTGATGCTTAGCTCACATAGTGCCAGAAACTGTTATGCTGCCTGCTGTGGGTGAAAATTTATCAATAGTGTTAACCAGTGCTGAATCCAGCATGTTGTAGTGCCAAGTTACCAGAAAAGAGGGCCTGCAGGTGTATGAGAGGTATGACTCTTATGGGATAATTTAAGGTTTTCTGGTTGGATTGAGGCCTATTCCACAGAAAGTAATTTTATTCCTGATACTGTAATCCTGGTTAAAAAAACAAAACAAAAACAAAAAACATGATTTTGCCGTGGCTTGTAAGACTAGAGGCCCCAGAAGGGGCACATACTGTTACTGTTTTGTAAAATGGTCATGCTGTCAAAGTGCTTTCTGTATATTTATGCTTACACCCATAGCATAGATTTGTGGTACTCTGTACTTTAGTCAGAAAAGCTTCTTTTCAAAGTGGGTAGTAGTTAAGTCAGAGACTCAGAAATGATCAAAGAGCCAAATACAAATGACTTTGAATACTCAGCTGTAGATAGGCCATCTGTATCAGTCTCCTTAAAATAAGACACAAGGAACATTATAAAAGCTACCTGATGAAAAATTTTGACTTCTGCACATAACATGAGCTATTCAATAAATCAAGTCACAGAAGCTATGATTCCATATACAATAAGATCAACCCAGTCAAAAATTTCCAGTATGGATGTAGAAGGGATCTATGGAACAGTGGAGAAGCTATAATGGGTGATGGCCAATGAGAGTAAAAGTCGTTCCACTTCAGAGGCATAGTCCCATATTCATGAATGTATGGGCAGCGTTAATTGTTCTCATAGGTTAATAACAACAACAAGAAGAAATGAAGTTGGGAAATGTAGAGAGCCTTACTGAGGTGCCATGCCACCTGGCAGGAAATTGACATTGACCAATGTGAAGTTCCTCTCCCAGCCTTTGAGTGGGAACTCCTGTGTCAGCCATAATCCCCTCCACCTAGGGTGGAGTCCTCAGACAAAGGTGAAGCCCATTGTTCTTCAAGGACCTGCAGTTTCCTGAGAAACACTAGCCACCTGTGGATCAACTGAACTGGTTCTGCTGAGAAGCTTCCAGGCTTTTCCCCCTGCTTATATATATTGGGAGTTCTTCATTCAACTTTGAGACCTTGAATAGCAGGAGTTATCTTGGTCTCCATCTCTTTTTTGCTGCCTTCCCACACATCCCCAGCTTCTCTTCCAGGTAACCCATTAGATGTAACTGCGGGCAGTTACAGGGAAAGAGTCAGGATGGGTTTGTACAGAGGTAGTAGTTGATAGATATTAAAATACATTGCATAAATGCATAATGCTTTCTAATTATTTAAAACATTTTAAAATGTTATACTAAGTAAAACAAAATGATTAAATTGGACATTGGAAAATCAGCAATTTGACTTTTAATAGAATTATAATCAAAATTCAAATATACAGTTTTAAAAGTGTTCATAATAAGATAAATAACTTGCACCAATTAAAATCACATAGCCCTCACTTTTTATTTATACTCAGATTTTAAATAAAGCCACTCCTAAGCATACACCCAAAAATGCTCCAACATATCACAAAGGCATGTTTTCTACTATGGTTATATCAGCTTTATTCATAATAGCCAGAAACAGAAAGCAGCCCAGATGTCCATCAAACAAAGAATGGATAGAGAAGCTTTGGTTTATTTATACAATGGAATACAACTCAGCTATTAAAAACAAGGGTATCATGAATTTTGGAAGCAAATGGATAGAACTAGAAAATATCATCCTGAGTGAGGTAACTCAGACCCAAATGGACATGCATGGTATGTACTCACTGATAAATTCATATTAGCCATAAAGTACAGAATACCCATGATATGCCCCCTCAGATCCAAAAAAGCTAAACAAGAAGAAAGGCCAGAACAAGGATGCTTGAATTAGAAGGGGGAACAAACCACTTAAGGGAGGCAGACAGAAGGAGGTACTTGGGTAGAAAACGAGGGGGAGAGGAATAGAGAGGCAGGATCAGATGTGAGGAGATACAGGAGAATGCCAGGAAAATGAATAGATGTGTGTAGCTGCCAGGGATGGAGTTGGAGGTTAAGAAGTCCCAGGGACTTGGCTTGGGGAAAGCTCTTAGGAATCACTGTGGTGAATTTGGCTGAAATGTCCCACAGTGGGGATCCCTGAAGATACCACTTCCAATAGCCAGACTGTGACCTCCCCCAGCCCACTGTTCTAAAAGAATAGCAGCCAGCAACCTGATCTGCCTGCCTCACTGAAGAACAAGAACTGGTTTCCAGCCTTCAGGGGAGGGACTTGGCCTGCCTTTGAATCTGGGGGGAGAGGAATTAAAAATGGAGAGTTGAACCAGAAGCCATGTTTTTGTGCGTCTCCACGTGTTTTCTCTTGCCCCTGTTCCTATACCCATCACTCCTTCCAGGGAACCCACCATTAGAATGTATGAGCTGGACTCTACACCAGACAAATCCCCCTGTGGTGTGATGGGGTCACTAATCTACTTTCAAAACTTTGAAGAAAAATGTGTTCTGTCTAAAAGAAATACGGGGACAAAAATGAAGCGGAGACTGAGGGAATAGGTAACAAATAACTAACCCCAACTTGACATTCATCCTGTGGGCAGGCTCCAATCCCTGACACTATTAGTGATGTTATGTTGTGCTTGCAGACAGGAGCAATGTTGGGGTTTTGTCTTAGCTCCACCCCACACCTACCTGGCAATATCCACGCTGCCTAGCCACACTCACCTAACTCCCTATACTTGGTGCCTTTCAAGCATGGCTGTCCTCTGAGAGGTTCTACCCAGCAGCTAAATGAGACAGATACAAATAACCACAGCCAAACATTGGACAGAGGTAGGGACCCCTGTGGAAGTGTTAGGGGAAAGGTTGAAGACCCTGAAGGTGATAGCAACAGGAAGACCAACAGTCAACTAACCCAGATACCTGGAAGCTCCCAGAGACTAAAGCAGCAACCAAACAGCATACAGGGTCTTGTAGGAGGCCCCTGGCATATAAGTAGCAGAGGACTGCCTTATCCAGCCTCAGTGGGGAGGATATGTCTAATCCTGCAGAGATGTGTTGCACCAGGGTATGGGCCACCCTCTCAGATGCAAAGGGTATGGAGGAGGAACTCTGTAAGGAGAGAGCAGGAGGGAACAGCATTTAGGATGTAAATAAATAAGTACACACATACACACATAATAAATTTAAAAATAAATACTTGAAATAAAAACCTGTATTTTTAAATAAATGTTTAATGTATTTTTCAATAAGCTATTAGTTTTGTAAACATACTTTGTTTTTTCCCTTTTTATATTACTAGAGCATGAAACTATTTGGTACCTGTGTTAATAGTTGCTTAAAGAATACCTGCTTCTTTCAGATTACTCTTCAACACATATTAAGTAGCCTGGAAAAGAGTTTTGAAGCATGATTTTTATTATAGTCATTCTTTTCATATTTGATTTATATTTTGTATATAAGCACTATTGGGTTGGTCATATATTTAAAATTTTTATGTTTATTCTGTTTTGAAAAAAAATCCTACTAGATTTGTATTCAGTTTTTAAAGTTTCTACAGTGGCTTTATTTTGTAGTAGGTTTCCAGTTAAGAGCACATGTATTATCTTTTTTAATCTATTAAAAACATGCACAGGTGGGACTAGCTTTTGTTGCATGATGGTTGGTGAATAATAAAGGTAGTAGTTACTCTGTATTTTGAACCAATGAAATTATTTCAACTTATATAGAGAAAGAATACCAGAGCACACACTTTTCTATGGAGCAAAAGTTACTGTTTTAAGTGAATCAGTTATCAGGGTGCCTCTTCTTGCTTCACTGGGCTTTCTCCCTAGGCTGAACCTAGTCAGCTGAGTGCATATAATAAGGATACATGCTCCACTATGTTCATAGCAGCCCTATTTATAATAGCCAGAAGCTGGAAAGAACCCAGATACCCCTCAACAGAGGAATGGATACCAAAAACGTGGTACATTTACACAATGGAGTACTATTCAGCCATTAGAAACAATGAATTCATGAAATTCTTAGGCAAATGGATGGAGATAGAGAACATCATACTAAGTGAGGTAACCCAGACTCAAAAGATGAATCATGGTATGCACTCACTAATAAGTGGATATTAACCTAGAAAACTGGAATACCCAAAACATAATCCACATATCAAATGAGGTACAAGAAGAATGGAGGAGTGACCCCTGGTTCTGGAAAGACTCAGTGTAGCAGTATAGGGTAAAACCAGAACAGGGAAGTGGGAAGGGGTGGATGGGAGAACAGGGGGAGGGAAGGGGGCTTATGTGACTTTTGTGGAGTGGGGAGCCAGAAAAGGGGAAATCATTTGTAATGTAAATAAAAAATATATCCGAATAAAAAACAAAAGATTCTCCTGTGAAAGCACTTGGTCCCACTTGGCATGGCAGTAGTAGCCAATCTGGCTGGGTCACTTTATTACTTGCTCTTTCATTTCTAACTTTTGTTACATGCTGAGCTCTAGAGAAAAGAGACCTCCACTGTAAAGCATTGTTACACTTGTGTGAGGAAGGTAAGTCAAGAGTTTGAATGGGCATTCCAGGATTTCCACTTAGGGAAATTAGTTCTCTTACCCTGAAAAGGAAGAGAAAAATCCCCCAATGCAAAAAGCTGTGTTAATAAAAAGGAGCAAGTCAGAATAATTACAACTCTTGAGTCTAGTAGTAAGTATTTCGATTACCTTAGCTGACTGTGTCAGGATTTTTAAAATGGAACTTTACAGTTACAGTATCCAAAAGTTGAAGACTCTATTAATAAAATGTTACAAAGAATATTCTCATTTTCTTTTTGTTCTAAGTCCAAATGTTTCACTTTTACTGTGTTCACAATTAATGGTTGTATCAGTTTTCCCTGAGATTGAAACATTCCACCTCCAGCATAAACTCTTTTAGAAGGCAAACAATTCAAAAGCTCTTCAGGAAAACCCGGAAACTAACCAGATTCATTTTGTGTCCCCACCTCCTAGAGACTACATAAACAGAAAAGACTGCTGAGGGTCACTTTCCGATATGTCAAACTGCAAATAAGACAGGTAGGCTGATAGTGTAGTCGGAGTGAGTCAGCAAGTTCTGACTAGTGGCTTGCAATGGCCCACTCATGTGCAGTAGACACTTCACATTTATTAACTTGGAACTTGCCTGACACCCAGAAATGAAAGAATATTGAGCTTCTGACCTAACAGTCAATCAGCTCAGGACAAGGAATAATTGATTAAAAGGATGTGGGAGGAGAGTATAAAGGCACTCTCCACTCTAACAATAAATGAGTCTCTTTCTGCTTCTCATCTGGTTCCCAGAATCTGTACTGTTAGTTAATTCTGTGCCTTCCTACCCCCCAAGGACCATCTCAGGTGTCAAGGGCTAGGGCAGCATCTGGTACCCAAGCAGAGACAACAGGAACCCCTATGGACTGTGCTTGCATTCAAGTGTCCTTTTTTTTTTTTTTTTTTTTTTTATTTTGACCTATTGTTTTCTGGGTTCTGACTTTCCCTCAGTGCTACTGCCTTGGTGTCCACTGTCCTTGATTCAACCTTACCCTTGTACTTTCAAATTATGATCTCCTGGAAGTCCTTCCTGCTTCACAATGTGGTCTCAGGGCCCTCCAAGCTAAGTTGGCTCCGTTTTCTTCTGTTATTTACCACTGGTAGGTGAGTGAGAGGGTCCTTTGTTATTTGTCTGTTTCTATCATTTGTGTAGGTTGCATGCTTTTGGATTCAGTTTGCCTGGAGTCACCACATAAGGACTGACTCTCCAGGAGATTGAACCAGGAAGATCTTGATGACAATCAGGTGTCAGTTACACCTATATTAGTTGATGTGCCTAATACCCTATGGGGGAAGAGACTTGCTGGAGGATATGGGCAATGCAGTAACAACAGATGACCACAAGTTTTATGATGCTATTGTGATATACAATGAAATTGGCCTATCAGGATGACCAGCCCCAGATGACTCATCCCAGATTCATCCCCAATTCTAGAGGCCATTGACCACCACAAGCCCACAAGGCTGTGAATACCTGCCCCCATTTCCCTCTCCTGATTGTCAAATTTTGTCATCTGGATGGAGCTTGGTCCATACTTGAACCTAAGCTATCAGCCCTCAAGGAGATGTTCAAATACCAACTTAACCTGGGCCATTTAGAACCCCAAACCAGCCAGCATAATACCCCCATTTTTGTTGTTCTCAAGAAATATCGCAATTATAGATTGCTGCAAGAGCTTTGTGCCATCACTGAGCAAATTGAAAAGATGGGAAGTACACAGCCTGTCCTGCTCACCCAAGTGCCATCCCTCCTTTGCACCACACCATAGTTCTAGACGAAGGATTGTTTCTTCCAAATCCTCTTTACCCCTACTGACAGGCACCACTTTGCCTTTATGCCGTGGGAATCTAACATGCATAAACGTCCTGGAGGTTCCAATGGATTGTGCTGTTGTGTGATGTAAAACAGTCTCATTATTTTCCAGCTGTATGTGGCATTGGCACTCCACTATATCCCTCAAGAAGTCTTCCTTATCCATTATATGAGTGATATTCTGATAGCTCACCCAGATGCAAAACGTCTAAGGGCTTTCTCTGCTGATTTGCTGAGAGATTTGTCTAGGTTCAAGCTGAAGGTTACATCTGAGAAAATAGTCTATTCCCCCATATGCATTTAATACTTTCTTGCTAATCCGACACAGGATGGAGGCAAAGGGGCTCTTCAAGCAAGTGATCATTATGTTGGTATCTACCACTCTGGAGTTACACAGTCCCTCATAATCTCTGTTGGCTATAATCTTGTGGATTGTTAATAGCATATTGGGGGCACTTTGGCAGGATGACCTTCTGATGTGGCTACACCAAGTCTATTCAGCTCTTCAATAGATCAGTTCCAAATTTGAATTGACCTTCTGCCTCTCCTTAAGGGACAAGAAATGGCCAAGAGGACCTAGAATCCAGAGCCAGATAAAATGATTTTGCCTTTTTCCCAGAGGCACTCACAGCCCCTCTGGTCAGATTCAATAGCTTTCAGGAGATCTTGACACAATCTCCTAGGACATTAGACAACCACCTGCCCCAGGACAGGCAACTCTTTGCCATACCACTATTCTCCTTCATATTAAGCCTCACAGCACCCTTACTCTTCCACAGTAGTTGGGGCCACCCTTGCTTTCTCTAAGATCACATATAGCACCTTGATACAATATCCTGATAAAGAGGAAGTCACCCAGAAACTGACCAACCCAGGGTCAGTCCAGCTGGGAGAGCCAATGGCAATAGTAAAGATTCTTGAAATATGCCAGGACAAAGTGGTAAAGATGCAGTCCAGGTGGTCCATGTACTACCCTTCTTCCAGATTAAAGAGCATCTGAACCCCCTCTCTCTGACAATGACCACACTTCAGGAGCTTCTATGGCAAAAAGCCCATCCTCGGTATGTTTCCCACATTTGGGGCTCGCAGGTACCTTGGCTGCTCAGTGTCTTGGTTTGGGGGAATGGTGAAAGGGACCACGTGATTGTGATTGCTGATCTTGAACTCCTGGAGCAGGATGGATGCTGCACCAACAATTTCATCTGTCCCCACAGAGCCTTCACAAACTTATCCCAGGGCTCTCTCAATGTCTCAGTACAAGCATCTGACTCATTCTTGTGTTACTTGTATGCTTCTGATGACCCTGAGCTCCCTCCATTGGAGGAGAGTGAATCCCAGAAGCCTATTACACAATGCCAGATGGCAGATGGACATTAATCACTACCCTCCATTTGGGAATCTCGGCTATGTGCAAGTAATAATAGACACCTGCTCTTTCTATGTCTGTTTGGCCCTTACTGGAGAAAAAGTTCTCAATGTGATTAAGGCCCTTAATACTAGTAATGAGTGTGCCTTGGGTCCTAAAAAATTTCAATGACAAGGGACTCTCAGCACCCCTTCCCCACAGGTAGATGGAGAGATCCCCTTACCTCACAATGACAGCCACCCACTCCTCTTCTAACTTGAGGGCTAGGTTATGCTTGTGTACTTCCCCAGGGATCCATAATGCTGATATGGAAGCTGGTGAGGTACATGAGACCTTCCACTAGTGGACCTTGAGGACTTGCCCCATGGACACTGGGGGAGTCTGACTCTTCTCATTCTCATTTCTTGTGGTATATATGAGTAGTTGTGCCTTTGCCACCCCTATTATTGCCTATTGACTCAGGTTCTCCCCTCCCGAATAACCTGCACTTTTTAGGACTTACACCACACTGGGACTCCCATTCATGGATTCTATAGATGCAACTCAGAAGATTACTAGCACTTGGACTCTCCCTAGGATCATCTGTTTGATGATAGAAACCAAGGGGCCCCCTTGTATCCAACTTAGGAACCTTATGACAGAGGACTTTCATTGCAATAAACTTCTGGGAAGATGGTAGGGATAGAGATGCTTTTCTCCTATGCCAACCCTGAGTCCTCTCTACCTCAGAAGGGTACTGCCTCATTGCCTCTCACTGCCCTCTTACAAGTAGACTGTCCACCAGAGTTGAACTCTCAATCCAGTGGGAACTCTTTCGGTGTCATATACAGCATATGTCATGACAGTGCTCTGTCAATAAGACTAAGAGGCAAGTCCTGATAACTCTGGAATGTGCTGAACATGACCCTCCTCTCAAGGTTATGCAAACATGGGTCTTGGAAATAAAAAAGGCCTTCCAATAGGCCAACCTACGTAATCTGGGCCTGCTCTCCAGGGAGACTGACCTTCCAGAGCTGGTAGTCAATTATGGGTAACACCCCAATAGCCCCAATAGCCAGGACAACCTAAGACAGGGAGGGTTCCATATGATGATCATCCCCTGATGTGGGGTCAACAAGGTCAGAGCACAGAACTCTGGCTCCCACTAAGCTGCCAACTTCTAAAGAGTATATATGTAGGAGGAGTGAGTCAGCATGTTCTGACAAGCAGCTGTGCAGTGGGCTCTTTCACATTTACTAACTCATGAACCTATCTGATACCTGGAGACAAACAAAGACAGAGCTTATGATCTGGCACCCAATCAGCTGGTGCCTGCTGTGTGGGACAAGCAGTTATGGACTGAGGGGACATGGGAGGGAGTATAAAGGCACTCTCCACTATAACAATAAATGAGTCTGCTTTGCTTCTCATCTGGCTCCTGAATCTATGTCACTAATTCTATGCCTTCTTACTACCCACTCCCAAGGACCATCTGGGGTCATGGGGTCCTGGGGTCCTGGGGTCAGGGCCAGGACAATATTATTAAAAGGAGAAAAAAAACAGCTGAGCTGCCTGAAAGAGATTCAGACCCACTGAGTCACAGGGAAAGTATACTCTCTAAACTATTGAGCATCCTAATGGCTAGGCAATGTGTTCCAGATTCCAAGGACTTTGTTGATATAGCTGTCTTGGAGTATTTCTGCTCCTGTATGTAACCCCTTGCCATATTCCTATAAATTATCCTAATAAAAGTTATGGTTCACCAAGTTGGATTTTGGTAGTATCCTTGCTTTGGTCTGTTGTGGGCTCCGTATTTGGGGTGAGTAGACATGTGTGAGACATCTCCACAGGAAAAGTCTTACTAAATGTAATTGACAGCTTAAAGGACCAAAGATGGGCTAGGGAGGAGTGAGTACATGGTCCTACCTACATGTAGTGAAGCATGCAAATGAGGATGCACAGCCTAAAGGGAAAACATCTGTAGATACAGTTGTCCTTTCTTAAATGGCATGGATTAATGTGCCTTTGTGCAATTACAGCAGTTGCATAGTCCTTGCTGTAGGTAGTAAGATGTATAACTAAGGCTATGCCATCATAGTTAGGTATGTCTGTGGGAGGAATTTAAGGGTGACAGGCTTCATTTCTGTGATATGGGGTGACATACACACTTGCTTGATAAATGGGGTCTACCATATGGATACAATACCAATACAGAGATGCCTTGAAAATAGTTAAGGTTTAGAAGAAAGTTTTGAGACTTTGAGATTAGTATGGAAGAGTCAAAATACACTTGAGGCTGAGATGTTGGCCAAGAAGGAACTTGTTTGTATAAAGAGAAATTGCAGTAAGTAAAGGAGGTAAAGCTAACATCATCCGTGTGAGTCTCTGGTTTAGCAAACAAACCAGAACAATGAGAGGATGAGACAGAGATGGTAAAAGGGACAGAAGATAGGTCTAAGGTCTAAACTTTAACAGAATAAGAGGGAAAGTCTGTGATCCATTGTGTAGATGGGGACCTTTTAAAGTATTCTAGTAAAAGAAACTAAGGTTATAAGGAAACACTCAGCAACCCAGATGTCACTCAACTGAGGAATGGATATAGATAGTGTAGTTCACTTACACAATGGAATACCATTCAGCTATTAAGAGCATGAAAATCATAAATTTGCAGGCAAACAGATGGAACTAGACAATATCATCCTAAGTCAGGTAACCCAAACCCAAAAGGACTTGCATGGTATATATTCATTGATAAATGGATATTGGTCAAAAAAGTAAAGAATATCCATGATATAGCTAGAGACCCTAAGAAGTTAAACAGGAAGAAAGGACCAAGTGAAGATGCTTCAATTCCCCTTAAAAGGAGAACATAACCACAGGAGTTGGAGGGAGGGTGGGACCTGGTGGGAGAAGGAAAGGGAAGGGGAAAGGGGGAAGGATCAGGTATGGGAGAGACAGCAGAGAAGCCCAGAGAACCAGGAGAATGAATGAAAATATTCAGCTGCAGGAAGTGGGGCTGGGTGTGACCTCTAGAAAGTTTCAGAGACTTGGGATGTGAGAGGCTCCCAAGACACAATGGGGATAACCTAAGTCAAAGCCCCCACAGTAGGGAGATGGAACCTGAAGAGGCCACCTCTAGTAGTTAGACAGGACCTCCAGTGGAGCGATGGGATCACCAATCCACCTTCAAAAATCTGACCCTGAATTGATCCTGTATAAAAGAAATGCAGGGGCAAAAATGTAGCAGAGACTGAAGGAAAGGCTGTTAAGTGACCTGTACAACTTGGGATTCATCTCATGGAGCAAACCTAACACTATTACTGATGCTATTTTATACTTACAGATAGGAACCTAGCATGGCTGTCCTCTGAGAGGCTCTACCAGCAGCTGACTGAGACAGATGCAGATACTTAACGCCAACCATTGGACTGAGGCTGGGAAGAGTTAGGGGAAGTATTGAAGGAGCTGCAGGGAATGGCAATTTCATGGGAAGAACAACAGTATTAACTTACCTGGACCCCGGGGAGCTCTCAGAGACTAAGCCACCAAGCCAAGAACATACATGGGCTGATCTGAGGCCCTAGCACACATGTGGCAAAAGACTGCCTTTTCTGGCCTCAGTTGGAGATGACACACCTAATCCTGTAGAGACTCGATTTACTGGAGAACAGGATGCTGGGAAGGGTGGGGAGGGTGGCAGCCTCTCAGGAGCAAAGGAGAAGGGGAGTGGGATGAAGATTTCCTGGAGGGCAATTGGGAGGGGGCAACATCAGGAATATAAATACCAGTACCACCAACATAAATCTCTTCAGCTTCCTCTTCCTCCTTTTTTACAACCTCCTCTATACTCTGTCTTCCCATCTGAACCTCCTTAGGCACAGTCACCTGTTGTGCTTCTACCTGTCTAATCACCACCTCCTCCCTCACCTACTACCCACAATCTTCTACACCTCCTCATGTGCCATCACCTCCCTCATTCCCACTAGTGACTCCCACTAGGTCTCACACTGATGGACTCTAGGTCCTCAGTGAGGTGTTGGGCCGCTCTATATACATTTTCTCTTTGTCTTGTCTTTCTTAAGTAGAAAAATGTCTGGGATTTTTTCTTAAACAAATCCATTAATTTCTTTAAGGAATGCAGTAGATAACTTACTCTACTTATAATCTTACTTGGCATAATCACTGTCCTTCTCTCTTCACCCTTACCCAAGAAGCAAAGGGAATCTAAACAGCTTCTCATGCTCACTCACATGATGTCCAACACAATGATCATGATTTTCTCATAGGAAGTTGCCGTCTGTTTTAGTGCTGTATTGCTGTGAAGGGACACTGTGACCATAGAAGCTCTTATGAAGGAAAATATTTAATTGGAGCTACCTTATCCTTCAGAGGTTTAGTTCATATAGGCAGACATCTTGCTAGAGAGTTAGCTATGAGTTCCACATCTAGATTTACAGGTATCAGGAAGAGAATGAGAAGGCTTATGGAACATATGGGGTGGGGGGAACTGGGAAAGGGGAAAGCATTTGGAATGTAAACGAAGAATTTAGAAAATAAAAAAAAAGGAAGAGAATGTGAGCCAGTAGGCCTTTCTTGAGGTTCTGAGACCTCAAAGCCCATTCCCAGTAACACACTTCCTCTAACAAGGCCACACCTACTCCAACAAGGCCACACCTCAATAGTGCCACTTCCAATAGTGGCTATGGGAGCCATTTTCATTCAATCCACCATACTGTTCCTCTGACTGACCCTCACTGAAACTATCAGCTAAATATATTGAGTCAGTCCCCTGGCAGGCAGGCCTGGGACAAGATGATTGTCTGCCTCCTGACAGATCTTCAAAAGGCCTCCTATAAAGTTGTCAATTTTGACAAGTTGAGAGAGGTTTCACAATGCCCAGATGAAAACCCTGCTAAGTTTCTTGCCCAGCTAATCAAGGCTTTTTGTTTTACTAAAGTAGATCCAGACTATCAACAGGCATACTTGTTCTCAATACTCACTTTCATTCTCAGCTCCTGATGCTGGAAGGAAACTAACAGGATTAGACAAAGGCCCTCTAACCTCTCAGAGAGATTTGATGAATAAGGGATTTTAAAATGCTTAATGGAACTAAGATGCAGGAATAGGCTGAAAGGCTTCCTCTGATAGAAATACCAACTTCTGGCAGTGTCTCTGTGGCCTTCACTGCAAAAGAAGACAAGCACTGGTGCCCTCCACCCTGGGCCTGTTTTAAATGTGGCAATGCCAACCACTGGTCAAAAAAAAAAAAAAAAAAAAAAAAAAAAAAAAAAAACTGTCCTTTAGATTGCAATCTCTAAGGGGATAGGGACTCTACAGGAAGACCAAGAGAATCAATTAACTTGCCCCTGGGGCTCTCAGATTCTGAAGCAACCACCAAAATTCATACTCAGCCTGGACCTAGGCCTCCCCACACATATATAGCACATGTGCAGCTTGGTCTTCATGTGTGTCCCAAACAACTGGAATGGGGGCTATCCCAAAAGTTTTCTGTATGTAGGATATGTTCTTTTAGCTGGGCTGCCTTGGCTGGTTCAGTGGGAGAGGATGTGCCTTACCTTGTAGAGACTTGATGTGCCATGGTGGGAGGACACCCAGGGAGTCCCCACCTACTCCCAGGACAAGGGGATTGTCAGGGGGGGGGGATACAAATAATACAAAATAAAAAAAAAAAGAACTGTCCTTCAACTTGTGCATTCCCAGGCTTCTGCCCAAAATGTGCAAGGACAATACACTGGGGTTGACTACCTCACCAAGTGAAGTCAGTTTCCTATGCTTTTCCCGATAAGAAAATTTTCTCATATTCTGAGCCGGGCAACTAAGGATTGATATGGCTCTGTGACCTCAGCCCCCACTGCTCTATTATGAAGAAAACTATTAAGTAGCCCAAGTTAAATGACTAGATTAGATAGGGAGTTTGCCTGCCACTTTGGATTAGTAACAGCAGCCATTAGCTCTCTGCTTCCAACATACCCAATAACCTTACCCTCAGGTTTTCCTTGTGGATGTTAAAGACTGTCCTTACCATCTTGGGGCTAGTGGCCCACTTCTATGTTCTCTTAGGTGTCTCCTAATTACTCTTTGCTTCCAGATGCCTAGGTTACACCCTTCACCACTATACAAAGCTATAATAACAGCTACATTTCTCCTCTTTATCTAGCTGCCACCTTAGGGACTTTCCTCCTGTTTCATGGTTCTAGAGATTCTTTCCCCCAACCAACAAAATCTAAAGCCTCATCCCCTCCCTTCCCAGACATTCTTGTTTAACCTAAGGTATGGGATACATTCTTTTCTTCAGTTGTCTCCCTCATCCCTATATTAGGATCTCATTCTGCGAGTCTGAATCTTACCCTTGTCAGCTTAAATATCTATCATATCTCTTCAAAACCTGGCTAAGGTCTTAAACATATCACAGAATGGCTTCTCAGAAGCAATAGTCTCAAGCCTACTCACTTGTTCTATAACACCTCTACCCTGTGTGTTCTAAAACCTAACAGTTTGTATTGTCTCATACAGGACCTCAGGAATATTAACACAGCAGTCCTGCCTGTCTACTCGGTGGTGTCTAACCTCTTACATTTAGCTCTTTTAGACTCTCCTCTACTTTTCACTTCAGTGGTCTGGATCTGAAAGTTGTTCTTGTCACTACTCTTGTATACCCTGACTCACAAAATAGCCTTGCCTTTACCTGGGAGGACTTACACATAAGAAAAGTATTGTAAACAGCATGGAATTTACTCTCCCAGGGTTTCCAAGCTAGGCCTTAGTTTTTTTGTTCAGGCTCTGTGTACAATCCCTCTTTACCTAGCCTGTCATCCAGTCAACTGATTCAATGTGTACATGATTTTCTACTCTATAGTTTCCTACTCTCCCTGTCACAACAGCATGCTATACAAATCCTAAATTTTAGGGAAGCAGGAGATATAGGGTTTCTCCTAAGGACCAACTCTGTCCCTCTAGTCAGGTACCTAAGCATTATGCTTTCTTCTGGTATTTCTGATCTCACTCTCAATTACAGGAAGTACATGGAGTCTCTTTCTTCCCACCACTAAGGATGGAATTCCCCTCTTCCTTGGTCTGGTAGGGTATCTTAGAACCTAGGTTCCTAACTTTGCTCTTCTTCCGCAACCCCTCTATGAAGCTGCTAAGGATGCCCTGAGTCTCCAGGTTCACCTAAAGCTGTCATGCTTTCCTTTTCTCACCTCCCAGATACCCTTATACAGACTACTGCTTTGATTTTCCCAGACCTTGATCAACCCTTTTCTTTATACCTCAGAAAGGGGGACTGGCTCTGGGGGTTCTGGAACAGATGAAGGAAGCCACCTTTGTTCCTGTTGCCTATCTTTCTAAAGAACAGAACACAATTAGGGGATGGAAATCCTGCCTGTGGTACTGGTAGCAGATGCCCTACAAGCCCACGAAGCTTCTAAACTCATCTTTGGCTGCTTGCTTTCTGTCCTCTCATCTCTCAGGTCCAATGGCTCCTGTCAAACAGGCTATGCCCACTGTTGTCATTTCTAACCAGGTTTTTGAATCTACATCTGTACCACCAGGCACTACTTTTCAGAAGACAGAGGCCCATGGCCATCACCAGGACTCTCATGCTAATACAAGGCAAGGTCATCAATATATACAAAAATTCTAAATGTGTCTTCTACATCTTACACCATCATGTTTCCATATAGCAGGAGGAAGACATTCTCACTAACAAGGGCACATCAATTATTAGTGGACCTTTAATTTTAAAGGTGTTAGAAGCCTCCTATCTTTCCTAACAGATGGCAGTTGTTCACTGTCATCAAGCCCCTGCCAATGATATACCTCTGGGAAACGCATTTACTCATAAGACTGCATATGTCAGCCAACACCCCTACTCACCTTCTTCCACACTCTTCTTGCACCCTGGACCTTCCAAACATAACTCCTACTCATTCCAAGTCCCCCAAACAAGCTCTCCCAGCCGTGGGAGCCATTATACCACCCCTCACACCAGTGCTGTCTCCTTAAGACAGATATGTCTTCCTAATTATCAGGCAAAATCCTTCCTGACAGACATCCAGAAATCCTTTCACATTGGGTCTCAAACTTCACTGCCTCCTCCAACCTTTTCCATCCCAGCCTTCCCACACCTGCAATCAAACTTTCACACAGGGCCTCTATGACTCTCCCCTTCCTTCAATCCACATCAGTTTGGGGTAGTCTTGGAGAAGATTGGCACACATATTTTATAACACATGTGCCCCCTAACAAAAAGCTTATTCTTAATATGGTAGACACATTGTTAGGATGGATAGAAGCTTTCCCTACTAGGAGTGAGAGTGTAAAGATGGTGTACTTCCACCTTGTGAATGATATTTCACCCAGATTTGAGTTTTTAGGTCCTTACAGTTAGCTGATTGATTGCTATCCATGTCTAAAGTCACACAGCTATAGTCAAGGTTCTACATGTACAGTGACACCTTCACATAATTCTATTCTTACAGTACTTCAAGAAGGTAAAGAGGGCCAGTGGATTAATCAAAGAAATCACAATTGGAATGTAATAAAAGAAGAAAAAAATTTAAAAACCTCATTTCCAAAGTGAATTATGACATTCCTCCCCTTTTCTTCTGAACTTCACCTTCTTTGAACTCAGCTCTCATCTCTTAACCTACCAGTTTTCCAGGCCATGCTACAAGCTCCTTCCATCCTCAGCCCATTTGAGTTGAACTAAGGCCATCCTTTCTTCTATGAAATATCCCTCTACTAGAACCATCCTTACTACATGACTGCTTATCTTCTCTCACTTATGACACTTTCTCAGGGACCATGCTGATTGTGATCTGGCTCTGCCATCTCTACTGAGCCTATCACCCATACCATCTTACCAGGGACTGGGTTTGTTTAAAAGACCCTTGCCCACTGGCCCTCAACACATTTTGGGCAAGTCTACATTTTGTCATCCTCTTCATCACACTAATAGCAGCTAAGCTGCGGTGAGTCATAATTTGGATCCATCTGAGACAGCTCAAATGGATTCTGATTCCTTCTCTGATAAATTCTATCAGCTTTTAGAACTACTAAAGATTAAAATCTTTTGTTCCTATCCCTGAGGACATCTAATATGGGGTCTTTCTCCCCCCTTCTGTTGTGAATTTTCTTCATCTCCTAGACTTCATCTCCTAGACAGGATGTCTGGCATTGAAATTTCAGATATATTTGGCCCATACTAAGTTCATTATTAGTACCACCTTCTATCTTGTCTCTGGTTGCAGCTCAGAAGACCACCTGACCTTCAACCTCAAGACAGCCTGCTCTCAGAAATACGGTGTCCTTGCCCCCCACAAAGGACATCAAAGACCTCTGCCTTCACATTTCATAGTAACCCCAAATATTTTCATTTTTCCCCAGAATCAAACAGATGTGGCAGTTTTGGCTGACTCAACCTCATTCTGTGGAAGGTGTCCCAACTTGGGATATAAATACTATTATTCTGATCCAGGGTGGTCCACATAGCCCTAACACTTTCACAATGTGCCTGAGCATGGTGTGGTTATATTCACAATCCCCAACATCCAGGACAAAAAGAGGGAGTCATGGGAACTATGTATACCCACATGGGAGAAGCTGCTCTAGCTAACAAAGTGAGCATGATTATTTTAGGTCGCTAGAAAAGGAAAATTCTACCTCAATTGACACCTCAGTCTATGCCATTAACTAATCAGTATGTAACCTAGACTTGAAACTCTCTAAATTTGGACCTTTAAACAATGCTTCATGGATGGCCATTGTAAATGACCTCCTAGACTTCCTTCATACTAGGTCTCCTACCAGAACCTTGCTGCAATGACCCTGTCATCTACTCCCTGCAATTCTGCATCTTTCTACCATTACCAGTGTCTCTTGACCCCTGGAGACTCCAGGAGATTGCTTGTTCAACTAGCTCTCTCAGCTTTGTAGGGCCTAGCCTGCTGACAGCAGAGAAGGGAGACATATGTTTCTTCTTAATGAAAAATGTTGCTACTCTGTAAGCCAATCTGGCCTGGTGGAAGAGCAAGTTAAAACACTTTCTGATTTTCTGACCCTCTGTACCTGTCTCCTGTCCCCTCCAGTACTTGATACTGCCCCCCTTGTTTCCTCCCCCTACTTTCTCCCTCCCAGGTGTTCCCTTTCTTCTCCTCCTAGGATCATCCTGCGCCCCCCCCCAATGCAGGACTGAAGCATTCTCACCCTGGTCTTCCTCTTAAGTTCCACATGGTCTGTGGGTTGTATCATGGACATTGTGAGCTTTTGGGTTAATATCTACTTATCAGTAAATACATACCTTGAACTGAGGATAGCCACTGGAGAGTCCCAGACTACAGGGAAACAAGAGGCTCCCAGGACCCAATGGGGATGACTTTAGCCAAAATACACAGAGAAGGGGAGATAGAACTTATAGCAACCACCTTCAGTAGAGAGGCATGGCTCCCGGTGAAGGGATGGGCTACCCACCCATCTCAAAGTTTTTAACCCAGAAATGTTCTTGTCCAAAGGAAGAACAGGGACAGGAAAAATGGAGCAGACACTGAAGGAAGGGTTATCAGGAACTGCCCCACCTGGGAATCCATCCTGTCTGATGACACCAAACCCAACACTGTTGCTGATGCCAAGGGAACCTTGCTGACAGGAACCTGCTGTGGCTGTTCCTTGGAAGGTTCAGCCTGCAGCTGACCAATACAAATGTAGATGCTTGGAGTCACCTGTCAGACTGAGGTGGGACGGAGGGATCTGGCAGGAGGATTAAATGAGCACAGGGGGAGCACAACCCCATAGGAAGAACAACATTGACTGTTGGACCATCCAGTGCTCCCAGGAAGTAGACCAGCAACCAAGGAGTTACGGGGAGTAATTCATGGCTCCAGATACATGTGTATGAGAGGATGGCCTTGTCTGACATCAGTGGGAAGGAGGCCCTTGGTCCTGTGGAGGTTTGATAGTGGGATGCTGGAGAAGTGGGGCAGGAGAGGGTGAGGGGGAGCACACTCATAGAGCCAAAGCGGAGGGAGGAGAGGGCAGATGTGGGATGGGGGGATCATATAGGGGTCACAGGGAAGTGGAATATCATTTGATTTGTAAATTAATGGCATGATTAAAAAATAACATAAAACACTGTGAGCTGGCACACATTGTCAGAACTCTGAGGGCTGATCCTGATACAGGACTTAATCTGCTTTTCTGTCACCTAATTGCTTGTGCCCTCTGATCTCTTACCTCCTCATCATTTGTACAATGTCTCTTCAGAATTTTTCAGGAAATAATTCATGAACATGCTCCAAACAGAATTTCCTCAGGTTCCCTATTTATACTTGTAACTTTAAGCTCCTGCTTGGGACCAACATTCTAAGCCTTCTCTTTTCCAGCATCCCTACCCAGCAAGGAGTAAGCCTGGGAGGACTGCTGCCATTCCTTTTCACGAATGAAAGGCTTAGATGTTTGGTCTTCAAGACAGGGACCCCACAATGGCAGAGCTGATGGAAATACTTTAAGATGATGGCCCAGGTCCCACCAGGGCCTGGTTTTCTTAGGAGAGTTGGTTTTTCTGAGAAACAGAAACAAACATTTCTCAGAAAGATCCTAAGGGTTGGCTGAGCACTCCTGATCATAGTAGCCACACCTGAATTCTCCAGACTAGGGAAGTTGGTTATTACTGAAGTGGTTCTGACCATATCAGATGTGTCTCCAGAGTCCCCACCATTACCCCGCCAGGCTATTCCAGGTTCTGCAATGCCCCCTTCCTCCCAGCCTGCTCTTTGCCCCTTTACCCTTCATAACCAAACAAAATTCCCCAGCTGGGCTCTGAGGTGGCCTGGCAGTTTGTCATTGAAGTGGTTATTTCTTTTCCACAGAGTTTGGTTTGGGGGCATTTTCTTGCTCTACTATCGATTTATACTTGGAATGTTGACGTATTTTCATACCCCATCTTGCCTAAATGTCTGCCCTCTGTATAACTTTACATGGGATTTGGAAAGATAGAATTTTCATGAGGCTAAGATCCTTGTAGTACAGGATAAACAGCTATGTGCTCAACTAATCCAGTGTCCCTTCCTGTGAGAAGTCACCAGAAATTCAAAATATTGTAGCTGGGGCTATGGCAAAATCAACCCATGGAAATGTTTTCAGTAGAGTTTTGCTCTCAGACATGGAAATAAGGAAAGGTAAACAACTCAAAATAGTATCATAAAGTCCCTGAAACTGACCAGATTCACAATAAAAAATTCAGATTCCCTCTCAGACAAGCCAAACTGCCTAGAAGAGGTTTAGACACTGAGTCATTTACAGACGACACTCCCCAATCTGTTGAGCTGCCTGCAAGCTGTGCAGTGTGCTTCAGGTTCCCCAACTTTGTGAACTGTTATCCTTTCTGGGGTGGGCTTTGTTGATGCAGCTGTTTTTGAGTCATTCTTGCTTGTGTGAGTAACCCTTGCATCCATACTCCTGTAAGCAACCTCTGTAAAAGTCATAGTTTCCCCAAATTGCACTTTGGCAACATCCTTGCATTGTTCTGTTGTGGACCCACTATTTGTGATGAGCAGACATATGTGAGGTTTCTCCCCAGAATAAGTCTTGTCACACAAGAATATATCTGTTTAACCACATTTTGTGCACAGATTTAGGAATAGCTTAGCGGCTGAGTAAATAATGAAGATTCCTAATGATACTTGCAGTGTACGATTATAAACCGTAGAGCATTGTAGTCATGCATACTCACTTTTGGTTAAGAAATAAGGATGCTTGCTCTAAGATAGAGTCCAGACTCACCTTGACCACAAAGGCTGTTCATACAGCAATAGAGAGCTAAAGCAAGCAGGACTCACTTAACTAACTACAAATAGAATTTGCAGTTTCTTCAAAAGGTATATACATGGCATGGTTTAAGGACAGGAACTTAAACAGGCTGGTATGAGCACTGCAGAACCTACCTTATCTCTATGGTTGTCACCCTGTAAATGGAGTCTCAGAGATATAAATGAAATCAGTGACATAAGGCCCATCAGGCATGAGAAACCAAGAAATCTGCTCACCATGGAGACCAGATGAAGAAAGAACAGTGCAAATGTCATGCCCACTGCTGCTGTCCTCCCCCCCCTTCTTTTCATTGCCCTGCTCCCTTGCTGGGGCACTTGAAGGGAAAGGTTAAGTGGAATCCAATGCTTTTTTGTTTCCCAACCCCACTCCACTCTTATCAACCACTTCAAAAATACAACTCATATTTAGGTGGAGGCTGGAATCAGTAATTCCTGCTCCCACTCCCCCGCCATGGAAACAAGTTGTAATTCTTCATATAAAACTCTAGGAATGCTCTAGGAAGAAAAAAGAAATAAACATTAGGAACAAACTAGTATATGGAAAAATTATATGGCTCACATTTTCAGAAGTCTCACCTCATAGTCAAGGAGTTCTACTGCTTTGGGACTGAGATAGTACAGATTTTTTTTCTTTTTTGAGACAGGGTTTCTCTGTATAGCCCTATAGCCCTGGCTGTCCTGGAACTCACTCTGTAGACTACGCTGGCCTTGAACTCAGAAATCCACCTGCCTCTGTCTCCCAAGTGCTAGGATTAAAGGCATGCGCCACCACCGCCTGGCCAGAATACTTTTTCAAATCGAAAATGGAAGATCAAAATACCTTATTTCATGATGGACAAAAGGCAAAAACAGAGAGATAACATATGGCCAGGTTAGATATAACAACCAAGGGCATACTAAACACAAATATTTCATGATACATGATTACCTGTACAGAATTAAAAGACATGTAGACTTACCAATAAGGGTAAATGTCCCATACAATCAGACAAACCCATGCTCACCAGTTTGGAAATCTGAAGTTTAAAATGACTTAATGAAACCAGTATATTTCCTGGTATATTTCCTGGTAGAGAATTCAAGAGAGCAGCATTTTAGTCGTGAATGAATCAATCCAGCCAGGATCTCATGAACTTTAGGGCAATACTACAAGTCTTAGGGTTTAGAGAACATATGTCCTAGGAAGTGTGTAGTTTTATAAAATCTATGTATTACTACTTACCAACTGTAATCCTGAGTAATGCTGAGTGTTCTCACAGAAAGGCTGTAGGCAACATGATCAGTTAATTCCTATGAGACATAGCTGGGTAAAGAAAGAGACATGTGGGGGTTGATTATTTCCTGTTCCCAGATCACAGATGAAACTATTGGTGTGGAGTTACATAAAGATTCAGAGACAGGGAAAAAACACCCAAAACATCCTGATGTGATGTGGAACTCTCCCTTGGGTGTTGAAAGTAGATTCCCCCCATGTTCCAGACACAGCAGTGGAAAGTCTATCTCCAGCTTCCCAAAGAGGAAGGCTTTCCTTTTCAACTTACCAGATTCTGTAGACTTTTTCCCAAGTCATGATCTTCAAAGCTCTTCTGCCTGCTCTCATTTACAGGAAAACAACTGTCAATCAAAAGTCAAGAAGCTCATCCCCCTACTTACCATCCTTCACTCAGGTCCCAACTGCATCAACCCCTTCAGTCCATCAAAGCGTACAGAGGGAAAAATGAGCAATTCAAGGTACCAAGGTAGTGATTACACCTCAAGTGAACATCCTGGGCATCCAGTTCAATGTATACAGCTGCTGTAAAGGACATCAGAGAGTCATGGATAAGCCTCTTTAGACCCCCAACACCTGCCCCTGCTATCCATAGCAAGTGTCCTCTTCAACAGACCTGAGTACCAATGCATAGAATAAAGCTTCTTTTGGGCAGGAAGTTGCTTACATGTTGCTCTGTGTAGTGAGGGAAGATGCCCACTCAAAAGTTGGCTGCCAGTGTTCCAACTCTCCTAGCAAATAGAATCGTTTTCTATGGAATATCCTGGTCTTTACAGGCATTAGATTTTCTGCTCCACAATGACTTACCTAAATCAAAGATCCAGAATGAACCGAGCAAGCCCAGAACAAGCAGAGGAATGAGAACACACTCACTGGTGTACGGAGGTGAGAAAGCAGATGGATATTCATGTCCTACAGAGAAAGAATTTTAGCTCTATCCATCATTGCCAAACCAACTCTGTGTGTAAGCAAGGACACACAGTTTTGTCTATATTACCATCTGAGACATTGGTCTTCTACAAGAGAAAACCCAAAACATCAACAAAGATTTCTTTCTGGGACTGAAAAGTCCCAGCCTCCACTTCCAAGGTACTCACTGACCTCAAAATCAGAGCATCATCTGTGACTTGTGGCATGTGAGATGGAAAGAAAACCAATTCAAGGGAATTTTTGGTACTCTTTGATCCTAATGAAGATGGAACCCAACTAAAGTAGCATCTGTGGTAGATGGAAAAGACAGTGCTCTCTGCAGATTTTTTTTTTTGAGGAGCAGCATAATATACCTCTCAACTTCTATAAGAATAAAGGGTTTTCAGTTAATGCTAAAGGCATCCTTCATCCATAGAGCTTCCCTTCCTTACACATACATACCTTCTAGAAATCCTCACATGTTCAATAGATATCTCCATTCATCTTCCTTCCTAAGACTCTACCTCTCCTTCTACATTATTTAAACAAGTATTCAGTTAATTCAGACAAGGGAAATGAATCTCTGAAGACTGATGAACAAGACACAAGGCAGCCTGACCACAGGACCCTCCCCATTGTGAACATCTTTACCTCCATTCTGCTCCACTGAGAGGAAATCCCAATGGAGGCATCAGTTTCCAGGGTTACATCAACCCAAGGAGAGGGTAGTCAATGTCCAATTCTCACCCCTCCCAAGTCCCAGTGTTTCAGTCCCTGCCCCTGCTCCACATTTAGGAGGTTGTCTACTGACCTATATAGCTCAGCTGTCCAGAATCTATCATGGCTGTCTCTTTAACCCCAAGCTGCTTCCTCACATTCCTTGGTGCTGACATCACAAAAGTTTAGGTCAGATGGAACTTCTGGGTTGGGGATGGTGAGTCAGGAGGCTCATAAGGCACATCTAAATTGTTCAGTTCATTTATTCAATACGAAGTATCAAATTCTCCAAGACAAGTTCTATGGTCCCAGCTAGCCACACACAAATTTATTCCTATAGACCTTTCTTGATATTAATACTTTTTTAATGGGAGATGTTTTTTTTTTATAGAGTTTGAGCACAAAGAATATCATGTGTCTTTCCTTTTCTGTTTGTGCTTTACCATACCAGTATCAAGTCTCAGAAGCATTCACTGTGTGTAGACACCAGGAACATCAAAGCACAGAGTATTTCTAGCACCACCCTGTGTTCCTTAAAGCTCCCTCTGTTCATTCTTCCTTGCATCACCCAGTGTGCTGAACTCCATTGTTATACACTACTTTTGTTTCTTTTCTCTTTCGTATTTTGGAACAAGAATCTATTATACCTTAGTATCAGGCATTTTTCTTTCAACATTTGGATCTGAGAGACCATTCTATGTTGTTTTATGCAACAGTTTTTATTTATAGTTATTCATTGCTTAATAGGAGTTTACCATACACATAAAGGTTACATTGTTCATTCAAAAATTATTATACATGTATTTTCTGTTCAGTATCAGACTATTAAATGTTAATTCCAATAAGCATTTTGATTTAATGTGTGTGTGAGTGTGTGTATGTGTATGATGCGTATATATTTTTTGTGTTATGACTTACAGTAGAATTATAGGTTTATGTTGTATTTTTATCAATTCAGTGATTATAATAAAATACCTTAATAAGATATGCTACTGGACAATCTTCACAGTGCTGGAAAAGTGTTATATAAAATACTAATAGAAAAATGTCATCAACAGACTTATACGACTTTGAACACTATGAAGTTTAATAACAATTGTTTAGGCAAGATTTGCTCACTAGTGGAGTATTAAAAATTTCTATTACAGGGATGACTGACAGCTTTCTGATTGTATTTGTGCTCCAGTCTACAAAGAGGAACCTTGTATAAGTGGAACTGGTCAAGAGATCTTTGGTTTGAGATTTTATAGGCCTAGGAGCCAAAGATACCACTCTTATGTTAAATGAATGTGGTATCAAATTGCCTTCTAAGGAGTTATATTTATAGCCATAGATTAGTGCTACTCTAAGCAATAATCAGGGAAGCTTGTTTTTTTTTTCTGAGTGGGTGGCCCACTTAGAATTTAGTGTAGAGCCCCAAAGGTTGTTTAAGTGTTAAGAGTAAGACTGTGATGTGCTCATCTCTAAACTGTATGTCTACACCACTCCCTCCAAAGAAGAAGGACATTTTGGAAGAGGCTACAGAAAGACTGTAAGAGCCAGAAGATGAGGAAAAGCTGCCTGCAAAAATGGACGCATCACCATTTAATTATGTATGGTTAAGGAGCTCGTGAGGAACTCTGGGCCATTAATGGCAGCTGAAGCAGAGGGTATCGGTCTCTTCAATGGTGTAGATATGGTTAATTGGTCAAGCTCCAGTGAATAACCCACAATGTATGCTCTGGCAAGCTGTTATTAATGAATTTAACAAACCATATGTGTACCGAAAGCGACATGAAATTAGTACAGGGGATTTCTGGGAAGGAGAAGAGTTTCAATGAGCAAGGGATAAGACAGAATAACAGGGGATAAAAATGAATTAATTATATGCATGTATCGTATGATCAAAAATTAAAAAGAGAGAAAGCCCATCATTCCAAGTAAAATTTACCATATTTGTTAGAAAAATGTTCAATATCCAAATTATATAAATCTAACAATAATAAAGGAATATATGACACAGATTGATGTGCCTGATGAAGAAAAAAATTACTGAAGTTACTGATTTAAAAAAAATAAAGTGGCCTGTTTATACATTGTTATAGTTGTCTGTCATTGATGGTAGTAATTTATGCACATCAAACTAATTTTAAAAAGTAGCGGGGCGGCGGCGGCAGCAGCAGTGGCTGGTCCAGCTGAAGGGCCATCAGCGGTGGAACCAAGGCGACACAGGGTCCAGTTAGGCCCTGCGCCCACGACCACTGACCTTTGCTGACCAGCCGGGCGGCAAGCAGCTGCGGTTCTGCGGAGCCTTTCAGAAGCTGCACGGAAGCCACTTCAGAACTCGGCTTCCCACCAGTCAGGAGAGACTCACCTCCATCTTGATTTCTGACTCCAGAGATCGGACAGACTGAGGTACACAAACATAATCCTAGGCCCAACACCGCAGGGGTCTGAGCCCGATGGGCGTTGGCCTGCACCCAGGCCCTGGGCTGTTCGGGTGGCCATCGGGGTGCCAACCCAGCCAGGAGGTTTTTTTGCCCTGGCCGGTGCACGCGCCGCCATTTTGCCTACAGGACCCTGAGTGCTCGGGAGGGCAGAGACGGCTAACAAGCGTAGCCTGAGGCTAACAAAACGGGGGCTAGGCCCCAAAAGGCACAGGACTGACCCCAAGAACTGGGCGGCTTGGTGGGCCATCTGTGTGTCAACCCGCCCAGGAGGTTGTTAGCACAACAGACTCTCCCAGCGCTTTCAGGGAGCTCGGGCGCGCACGCCCGCCATCCTAGTCACCTGGCAGACCCAATTAACAGTCATAGCCCTAGGGGAACTTTGCTCGGACCTTAGCCTCCCAGGCTTTTGCCTGGATTCAGGGCCTGGGCGACAAGGCTAACCTAGTGTGCACCAGCCTGGTTGGGGAATCGGCTGCCCAGCAGAGTGAGCAGAACACAGGGGAGGTCACAGCAGCATACACCTTCGGCGCTCCCTGGGGGTGCACACGGGTTCCATCTGGTCCACAGACACAATATGGGGCAAGGCCTCAGGCAGAAGCCCTCAGCTCAACTCTCTCCGCTTCAGATCAGCCTGGGTGGCCGCACCGCATCTCCAGGTCCCTCAAGAGGCTAGCGGGGGCTTCCGGGCGGCCAGCTGGGAGAAGTCGGTGTGCTCCAATAAATCCTGCGGGCCCCAGCGGGAGCCTTCAGGTGCCTGCTTCGGGATCTGAACAGCCTGGACAGCAGCACCCTGTCTACAGGCAGTGCAGGGTGTAAGCTGTGCACCAGAGGCCAACGGGGAAGGGGCAGCTTGCACTGGTGAGTCCAGCACTGACAAGACCAAGTAACATCAGTGAGAGCTAGATGGCAAAAGGCAAACGCAGGAACGTCACTAACAGAAATCAAGGCAATATGGCAACATCTGAACCCAATTCTCCTCTACCAGCATGTCCTGGATACCCCATCACACCAGTAAAACAAGATTTGGATTTAAAATCACTGGTCATGATGCTGGTACAGGAACACATGAAGGACATACTTAAAGAAATTCAGGAGAAAATGGATCAAAAGTTAGAAGCCCTTGCAAGGGAAACACAAAAATCACTGAAAGAAATCCAGGAGAATACAAAAGCCAACAAGGAGGAAATGCAAAAAACACTTAAAGAAATACAGGAGAACTTTGGTCAACAGGCTGAGGTCATGAAAGACGAAACACAAAAATCTCTTAAAGAAATACTGGAGAACTTTGGTCAACAGGCTGAGGTCATGAAAGAAAAAACACAAAAATCTCTTAAAGAATTACAGGAAAGCACAAACAAGCAATTGAAGGAGCTAAGCAAAACCATCCAGGATCTAAAATCAGAAGTAGAAACAACTAAGAAAACTCAAAAGGAGACAACTTTGGAGACAGAAAGCCTTGGGAAGAAATCAGGGGACAGAGATGCAAATATCAACAACAGAATACAAGAAATAGAAGAAAGAATCTCAGATGCTGAAGATTCCATAGAAACCATGGACTCAACAGTTAAAGAAAATGCAAAATGCAAAAAGCTTGTAACCCAAAATATCCAGGAAATCCAGGACACAATGAGAAGACCAAACCTAAGGATTATAGGCATAGATGAGAGTGAAGATTTACAACTTAAAGG
This sequence comes from Apodemus sylvaticus, assembly GCF_947179515.1. Taxonomy (NCBI): domain Eukaryota; kingdom Metazoa; phylum Chordata; class Mammalia; order Rodentia; family Muridae; genus Apodemus; species Apodemus sylvaticus. The sequence continues at coordinate 144,229,323 of NC_067495.1, read as the reverse complement.
GCCAGCAAACATCTTCAATAAAATTATGGAAGAAAACTTCCCTAACCTAAAGAGAGAGATGCCCATGAATATACAAGAAGCCTACAGAACTCCAAACAGACTGGACCAGAACAGAAATACTTCCCGTCACATAATAATCAAAACACCAAATGTACTAAACAAAGAAAGAATATTAAAGGCAGTAAGAGAAAAAGGCCAAGTAAGATATAAAGGAAGACCTATCAGAATCACAGCAGACTTTTCACCTGAGACTATGAAGGCTAGAAGGTCCTGGGCAGATCTCATGAAGACTCTAAGAGAACACAAATGCCAACCAAAACTACTATATCCAGCAAAACTCTCAATCACCATAGATGGAGAAACTAAGATATTTCATGACAAAACCAAGTTTATCCAATATCTATCCACAAACCCAGCCCTAAAAAGGATAATAGGAGGACAACACCAATACAAGGAGGGAAACTTCACCCTGGAAAAAGCAAGATAGTAACCTTTCATCAAACCCAAAAGAAGTTAAGCAATCAAATTTAAAAAATAACGTCAAAAATGATAGGAAGTAACAATCACTATTCCTTAATATCTCTTAACATCAATGGACTCAATGCCCCAATAAAAAGACACAGACTAACTGACTGGATACGTAAACAGGACCCTACATTTTGCTGCTTACAGGAAACATACCTCAGGGTCAAAGACAAACACTACCTTAGAGTAAAGGAAGACAATTTTACAAGCAAATGGTCTCAGGAAACAAGCTGGAGTAGCCATTTTCATATCAGATAAAATTGACTTTCAACCCAAAGTCATCAAAAGAGACTCTGAGGGACACTTCTTGCTGGTCAAAGGAAAAATACAACAAGAAGAGCTCTCAATCCTGAACATCTATGCTCCAAATGCAAGGGCACCCTCTTTCATAAAAGAAACTTTATTAAAACTCAAAGCACACATTGCACCTAACACAATAATTGTGGGTGACTTCAACACTGCACTTTCCTCAATGGACCGATCAGGAAAACAGAAACTAAACAAGGACACAATGAAACTAATTGAAGCTTTGGACCAATTAGATTTAACTGATATATATAGAACATTCTATCCTAAAACAAAAGAATATACCTTTTTTTCAGCACCTCATGGTACCTTCTCCAAAATCGACCATATAATTGGTCACAAGACAGACCTCAACAAATATAAGAAGATCGAACTAATCCCATGCCTCCTATCTGATCACTATGGAGTAAAAGTGGTCTTCAATAGCAACAGAAACAATAGAAAACCCACATACACGTGGAAATTGAACAATATTCTACTCAATGATACCTTGGTCAAGGAAGAAATAAAGAAAGAAATTAAAGACTTTTTAGAACACAATGAAAATGAAAACACAACATACCCAAATCTATGGGACACAATGAAAGCAGTGCTAAGAGGAAAACTCATAGCCCTGAGTGCCTCCAAAAAGAAAATGGAGAGAACATACATTACCAGCTTAATGACACACCTGAAAGCCCTAGAACAAAAAGAAGCTATTTTACCCAGGAGGAGTAGAAGGCAGGAAATCATCAAACTCAGGGCCGAAATCAATCAAGTAGAAACAAAGAGAACCATACAAAAAATCAACAAAACCAGGAGCTGGTTCTTTGAGAAAATCAACAAGATAGATAAACCCTTAGCCAGACTGACCAAAGGGCACAGAGAAAGTATCCAAATTAACAAACCTAGAAATGAAAAGGGAGATATAACAACGGAAACTGAGGAAATCCAAAAAATCATCAGATCCTACTACAAGAGCCTGTACTCAACACAACTGGAGAATCTGGAGGAAATGGACAATTTCCTTGACAGATACCAAATACCAAAATTAAATCAGGACCAACTAGACCATCTGAACAGTCCCATAAAGCCTAAAGAAATAGAAGGAGTCATAGAAAGTCTTCCAACCAAAAAAAGCACAGGACCAGATGGTTTCAGTGCAGAATTCTATCAGACCTTCAAAGAAGAGTTAACACCAATACTCTTCAAACTATTCCACAAAATAGAAACAGAAGGAACACTACCCAATTCCTTCTACGAAGCCACAATTACGCTGATACCAAAGCCACACAAAGATCCAACAAAGAAAGAGAACTTCAGACCAATTTCCCTTATGAACATCAATGCAAAAATACTCAATAAAATTCTTGCCAACCGAATCCAAGAACACATCAAAACGATCATCCACCATGATCAAGTAGGCTTTATCCCGGGAATGCAGGGTTGGTTCAATATATGGAAATCCATCAATGCAATCCACTGCATAAACAAACTCAAAGAAAAAAAACCACATGGTCATTTCATTGGATGCTGAAAAAGCATTTGACAAAATTCAGCATCCTTTCATGCTTAAAGTCTTGGAGAGAACAGGAATTCAAGGCCCATACCTAAACATAGTAAAAGCAATATACAGCAAACTGGTAGCCAGCATCAAACTAAATGGAGAAAAACTTGAAGCAATCCCACTGAAATCAGGGACCAGACAAGGCTGCCCCCTTTCTCCTTATCTTTTCAATATTGTACTTGAGGTACTAGCTCGGGCAATTCGACAACATAAGGAGGTCAAAGGGATACAAATTGGAAAGGAGGAAGTCAAACTATCATTTGCAGACGACATGATAGTCTACCTAAGTGACCCAAAAAACTCCACTAGAGAGCTCCTACAGCTGATAAACAACTTCAGCAAAGTGGCAGGTTATAAAATCAACTCAAGCAAATCAGTGGCCTTCCTATACTCAAAGGATAAGCAGGCTGAGAAAGAAATTAGGGAAATGACCCCCTTCACAATAGCCACAAACAGTATAAAGTATCTTGGGGTGACTCTTACCAAACATGTGAAAGATCTTTATGACAAGAACTTCAAGACTCTGAAGAAGGAAATGGAAGAAGACCTCAAAAAATGGGAAAACCTCCCATGCTCATGGATCGGTAGAATCAATATAGTTAAAATGGCCATTTTGCCAAAAGCAATATACAGATTCAATGCAATACCCATCAAAATCCCAACTCAATTCTTCAGAGAATTAGAAAGAGCAATTATCAAATTCATCTGGAACAACAAAAAACCCAGGATAGCTAAAACTATTCTCAGCAACAAAAGAAAATCTGGGGGAATCAGTATCCCTGACCTCAAGCAATACTACAGAGCAATAGTGTTAAAAACTGCATGGTATTGGTACAGTGACAGGCAGGAGGATCAATGGAACAGGATTGAAGATCCAGAAATGAACCCACACACCTATGACCACTTGATCCTCGACAAAGAGGCTGAAAACATCCAATGGAAAAAAGATAGCCTTTTCAACAAATGGTGCTGGTTCAACTGAGGTCAGCATGCAAAAGAATGCGAATTGATTCATCCTTGTCTCCTTGTACTAAGCTCAAATCCAAATGGATCAAGGACCTCCACATAAAGCCAGACACTCTGAAGCTAATAGAAAAGAAACTGGGGAAGACCCTTGAGGACATCGGTACAGGGAGAAAGTTTCTGAACAGAACACCAATAGCGTATGCTCTAAGATCAAGAATTGACAAATGGGACCTCATAAGGTTACAGAGTTTCTGTAAGGCAAAGGGCACCATCAAGAGGACAGATCGGCAACCAACAAATTGGGAAAAGATCTTCACCAATCCTACATCAGATAGAGGGCTAATATCCAATATATATAAAGAACTCAAGAAGTTAGACTCCAGAAAACCGAACAACCCTATTAAAAATGGGGTACAGAGTTAAACAAAGAATTTTCACCTGAAGAACTTCGGATGGCGGAGAAGCATCTTAAAAAATGCTCAACTCCATTAGTCATTAGGGAAATGCAAATCAAAACAACCCTAAGATTTCATCTTAGACCAGTCAGAATGGCTAAGATTAAAAATTCAGGAGACAGCAGGTGTCGGAGAGGGTGCGGAGAAAGAGGAACACTCCTCCACTGCTGTTGGGGTTGCAAATTGGTACAACCACTCTGGAAAGCAGTCTGGTGGTTCCTCCGAGAACTGGGCACCTCACTTCCAGAAGATCCTGCTATACCACTCCTGGGCATATACCCAGAGGATTCCCCACCATGCAATAAGGATACATGCTCTACTATGTTCATAGCAGCCCTATTTATAATTGCCAGAAGCTGGAAAGAACCCAGGTATCCCTCAACAGAAGAGTGGATGCAAAAAATGTGGTATATCTACACAATGGAGTACTATTCAGTCATTAGAAACAATGAATTCATGAAATTCTTAGGCAAATGGATGGAGCTAGAGAACATCATACTAAGTGAGGTAACCCAGACTCAAAAGGTGAATCATGGTATGCACTCACTAATAAGTGGTTATTAACCTAGAAAACTGGAATACCCAAAACATAATCCACACATCAAATGAGATACAAGAAGAAAGCAGGAGTGGTCCCTGGTTCTGGAAAGACTCAGTGAAACAGTATTTGGCAAAACCAGAACGGGGAACTGGGAAGGGGTGGGAGGGAGGACAGGGGAAGAGAAGGGGGCTTACGGGACTTTCGGGGAGTGGGGGGCTAGAAAAGGGGAAATCATTTGAAATGTAAATAAATTATATCGAATAAAAAAAAAGTAGCTATGTGCTCATATTTGTTGCAGAAAATGTTAAAAAAGAGAGCAGACACATACCTCTGCTAATGCTTCCTAGGCAATCTGTAAGCTACAGAGCTCACACTGGGCCACAGGGCTCCTGTCAGGTATACCTCACTCAGGAATCCCTCTGCCCACCATCTCTCTGGCAGGGGACCCGAGTTCCTCTTGCTACCACACAATGCCCAACACCATACAATCTGCTACCTTATAACCTAATTATAGAATCAAGATTCTTAATACTTAAGCATTCAATCAGATTTATTTAACAATAAAATCACAATTTACAATATGCCAATACAATAACTTCAGAGCCATTTGATAATGATAAAGGCTTTATCCCAATATTTCTAACCTTGTGAAAATCTTAGCTATTTGTGGCTGTTTAAAACCACACGGGATCAAGATTTTCTTCCTATCTGTCTGCTTCCATGTTAGCTTCTCCTCCTCTGGCATGCTCCTTCTCTCTGCAACTCTTTACTCCACCCCTTTTTTCCCGGTACAATCACAGATGTTCTCTACATTACAGGGAAAATCCTGCAAAACATATTTATAGAAATTGTAATATTTATTAGGTTCTAAGTTGCACTATTTTCTGTACTGTAACTCTTATGTGATTTCAAAATTATTATTTCTATCATAATATTTTGTCTTTCTATATTTGGAAGTTTTAAAGACAATTGCTTTGTAAACATTTTGCAAGGAAAATAAAAATGCTGTTTGTCCAATTTAATTGCAAAAAGTTTTAAAAGATATCATGTATATATTCCTCATTTCCCTTCTTAATTACTCAGTCAGTGGATACATTATTTTATTTCACATATGAGTTATTGTAAAGAATGGTATAATGAACATGAGAAAAGAGATGTCACTTTGAATCAAGAATTTGATTTTCTCTGGATATCTGATGAGTAATATGACTGTTGGATTATATCATACTTATATTTTCATTTTATGTAGAACTAACTGCATGCAAGTTCTCTAGAGCAGTTTTTTTTTTATTACAGTGACTAAAGTACTTGACAAAAACTACTTAAGGAAGATATAATTGATCTTGGTTCATGGTTTCAGAGTGTATCATAATGAATAAGGTATGACAAACCAGATGAGTTCATATCAACATGAGATACATTAATAAACAATGTCCATTAAGCTAAAAATACTAATGCAATAAAATTGAACAATTCAATATTTGTATTTTAAAATACAAATATGGAAAAGTTGTGTTTAATGTATTTAAAGTAGCAAGCAACCTCACTAAAGAGAATGATATACAATTCTTGTGTGATTAAAATATATTTTCTTACTTTGTCTCTTCTCGGCTATTAAATCAGAGTAATATTAAAAGTAACACACTTTCTGACTATGTTTATATATTCACTTATGTTTTTCATTTTATAATATATTTCTTAAGTTTAATGATTTTCCTATTCCTGTTTGTTTACCTTAATCATTAATTGCCCTTTTCTTCCCCCTTTTAGAGGTTTTCCTTTATGCAGTCCCCTAGAGGATAGTAGTAGGCAACTTCTTTTAGATTATTATTCTATTATAATGATGTCATGAATGATTCTCAACTTTCCTTTCACAATTTACTGTAACTTGTGGTCAGCTAGTTTTTTGGTACTTAATTGTTTTAAGATATTTTATGTTTATTTTGTTTATTTTTAACTCAATTGTTCTTAATATGTTATTTAATTTCTGTGCATTTTAAAATATTTTTAAATTTTACTTATTTAGTAGTTTACATATTTAAATGTGTATAAGCATTTTACCTGTAAGTATTTATGTGCACCTTGTGCATGCCTAAAGCCTGTGAAGGTCAGAAGGTGTTGAATATCCAGTTACTACAGTTATATATGTTTATGAGCTGTTATATGAGTGCTGAGGATTGATTCTAGGTTAGAAGCTGGCTCTTCTGCAAGAGCAATAATTGTTCTTGAACATATAGTCAGCCCTCTGGTTCTGTTAATTTTCCCAATATTTAACATTTTCTATCTTTGAGTTTTTAATTAAATTCTGTTTTCATTCATTGTTGTCATAAAACACATTTGGTCTTGTTTCAGTCTTCTCAAATTTGTTATGACTTCATTTGTGATCCACAAAAGAAGCCTCAGGAAAGCACTAAATGCATTTGAGAAGATGGGTAGTCTGTTGCTGTTAAATGATGCCTTCTGTATGTGTTTTGAGGTTCATTTGCTTCAAGGTTGACTAATTATCACTTTTGTTCCTGTTGCCCATCAAATTTTAAACCAACATTGTATTTTATTACAAGATATTTAGGCTTTGGTTTAAATGTTATCATTTTGTAATTGTTTGGTAGTTTATAAGCAAGCATTTCTATTTTAGATTATAGCAATATGTATATTATTTAAAACTACCTTGTTGTACAACACCATACTGACTATTTTCTCTGTTCTTTCAAAATCAATTAAATTTAAATGCATTATCCTAAATATTAAAGCACATTATTCTATAAAAAGAAGAGTGATTGGAGTCTAGACATAGTACATACTAAGTTTCAATGCAGTTTGTATCATTTTTAGCTGCTACATTAAGTTGGTACTATCATACATGTTAACAACAAGATAGCTCAGAAAGTAAACACACCTGCTACCAAGCTTAAGTACCTAAATTCTTCCCCTGGTACCTACATAAATGTAAAAGAGAAGCAACCCTAGCAAGCTGTACTCAGAACTCCACACTCATGCCATGGCACTCTCACAGTTACACAAACACATATGCAACAAAGAACTGTAATAAAAGTAATTAATTGCCCATGTTTCTGAAAAGTTAGAATGAGCATATAAAATCTTATAGGGAAACTGTATATGCTACTATGTTAAAATGACTGTTCTGGTTACTTTCTTTGTCAACTTGACATAAACTAAAATCACTCAGGAAGACACAACCTCATGCTGAGGAATTGGAGCATGTCTGTATGGTATTTCTTGTTTAAAATTGACAGGGAATGGTACAGCCTACAGCAGATGATTTCTGGCCTGAACAGGTAGTACTAGCCTATATAAAACACTCAAGTTGAACAATCCATGTAGAGCAAGCTAAAAGTAGCTTTACTTCATTTTTCCTGTCTCTACTCCTTCCTGAGTTCCTGCCTGAATTCTCTCAATAACAGACTTTGATTTGAACATGTAATCCAAATAAAACTTTTGCTCTGTAACTTGCTTTGGGTTGTAGGGTTTATCCCAATAAGAGAAAGCAAATTAGATCACTCACCAAAGTTGTAAATATAATATATAATAAAAGGAGCAATTAACTAAAGTCTGTTTAATTCCCAAAACTTTTCTCTTAAACAGCATGCATTTTAAATAAGTAATTAAACTTTATTTTCCCATTACTTAATTTCTTTTTACGTATTTCTTTTCAGTTGGTGTTCTCTCCTGAGAATTTCAGTGCAGAACTTCTGTGACTTTCTCTGCAAAAAGAGAATGCAAAAGAACAATTAAATATGTAAAAATCTTTTTAAAAATTTAGTACTTAAAACAATATGTACTAGCTAACCATGATTATCTCTTTAGGTATGGTCATGTTATCATGAATTGTTTTGATGCCACTATATCAAGAAAGCAAGTAAATGCCCCTATAATTGTCCCACTGAGAATTGAAACCATTCATTAGTGATTTTCATTCAATATATGCTGTCTAGGACTAGTGACAAATCAATATGACAAGAAGTGAATTAAGGGACCAGAACTTTTAGCATTTAGGTATGACTTTGTTAAGCTAGCTTCATTTTAGAAGTAGTCATTATTCATAAATTACTTTGCTTAGTCAATGTTAACCAATGTTAACTGATTTATTTATTTTTATAGTACTAGTAAATTAAGATCAAGGAACATCTCTGAGAAATTATTGCACAACATTTTCTTTTTCTCCAGAGGGTGTGACTTATATTTTGGTGTGTGTGTCAGATAACTGCTCATATAATATTCATTTTTCATAATAAGATTAAAAGTAAAATGCAGTGAACAAAATATACAAATGTATCTTATATATACCATTAACAAAAATAAGAATGATATCTTGAATATAATAAATACATTTTTAGATAGAAATTGTGTGTACTTTTTATCTCATATTAAAATTATTAAGTTATTTTCCAAAGCATATTAAATACTCAAAAAAAATGAACATGTCATTATAACTGTACAAAATTATAGGGTATACTGTTTAGGTCTTCCTTTTAATAAAAGGAAAATACATTTCAGTACTCAAAGAAATTGTACTGAGGATGGACAAAAGGGTTTGGGAAGTTTCTTAAGCCTTGTATTTGTTACTCTTAACAATTTCTTGATAATGCTAATAGTCTGTAGGGACTGTATTGAAACAGGATAGATTTTACAAAGAATCTTTATATTTTTATTTATTCCAAATTATTATGAACTCAAAACTTTCTTACAAATGATAGCCTTTTTACCATTATGATAGCATTTTCTATCATAATGCTATGCTATATGCATACACACATGTATAGTGATTTTATAAACATATTTTCAAAGAATCATAATAGAGTTTCTGTTTCATCAAGATTCATATGATAACTCTATTTTTGCACAGATGTAATTATTTTACATTCTCATAAATGATATATGTATGTATGTGATGTGTATGAAGTCAGACCAATATCTACCTTCATCTCTACAATGTAATGATGGAAAAGGCATAAATCTTGACTACTAAAGAACTCTTACCTGTAATTTGAAAATAATAGAGCCTCATTTTGAACATTAGGTTCCTAGAACTGTGGGAAACAAGTTTCTGTTCTTGACTCAAATTCTTCAGACTGCTATATTTGTCTAAAAAGTATTGGTAACAAAATAATTTAATCAAAGAAAGCAATATCAAAATTACAGGAATTTATTGAGAAGAACAAAAGTAATGTTTCTTGACAAGGATGTAGGGCCTTAAGCTAGTGATTGCTGGTAAGTGGAGTGCATGTGCTCTTATTATCTTATTATCCGGATTCCTTCCACGTTTTGTATTATTCAAACCATCTGTATGGGAAATTTTAACACAATGGATTTATCTTAATGCTTTTTTATATTTGTTACTTTTTTTAAAAATTGTATCCCTTTTATTTAACATAGATTATTTTCTCATAAAATATATCTTGATTACAATTCACTCCCTCTACTCCTCCATGTTCCTCCCCACCTCCACTCCCATCTGGGTCTACTTCATTTTTGTCTCTCATCTGTAAGGAATAGGCTAAAAGAGATCATCCAGACTCAGGTTCACAAACATGGTATGTATTCACTTATAAGTGGATATTAACTATAAATTACAGGAAAATTATGCTACAATTCACAGATCCACAGAAGCTAAGTAACAAAAAGGGCCCAATGAGGGTTGCTATAATCTCACTGAAAATGAGAAATAGAATAAACTTTGGGACAGATGGAGGGAGGGTGCTGGGTGAGGGATAGGGCTGGGAGGAGCACAGGAGTGATCAAGTAGAGGGGAGGTTAGAGGTAGAGACCATAGGGAGAGAGAAATAGAATCATTGTTGGGATGGCTTCTATGGGAAGAACTAGAAACTCCCTGGGATCTATGAGGGTGATGCTAGCTTAGACTTCTAGCAATAGGAAATAGGGAGTCAGAATTGGCTATCTTCTGTAACCAGGCAAGACTTCTGATGGGGGCTGGGATTAGAACAACAACCCAGCCACAAAACCTTTGGCCCACAATTTGTGCTGCCTATAAGATGTGCAAGGGTAAAGATGGAACAGAAATTGAGGGAATGACCAAACATTTACTGGCCCATCTTGAGATCCATGACATGAGAGCATCCCCATCCCTGACACTATTAATGATATTCTGCTATACTTGCAGACAGGAGCCTAGCGTAACTGTCTCCCCGAGAGACTTCACCCAGTGAGTGATGTAAACATATGTAGAGACCCACAGGCAAACATTAGGTAGAGACTAATTATTAGAGACTCCTATTGAAGAGGGGGAGGAAGGCCTGAAGGAAACAGAATGGTCAAAGATACCACAAGAAAACATACAGAATTAACTCACCTGGGCCTATAGGGGCCCACAGAGACTTAATTGTCAAACAGAGAACATGCATGGGACAGACCTAGTCCTCCTACACATATGTACCATGTGTGTAGCTTGGAATTCATGTGGGACCTCTAACATTAAGAGGATGAGCTGTCTCTGACTCTATTGTCTGTCTTTGAACTACATTCCACTATCTGGGCTTCTTTGTCTAGTCTCAATAGGAAAAGATGCACCTAGTTCTAATGTAACTTGATCTGCCAAAGTAGGTTGATATCCATGGGAGGGAGGGTCCTAGGAGGGAGGGTCCTAGGGAGTGAGGGAGTGAGGGAGTAGGGGCTGGGAGAAGGGAACATGACCTGGTATTGGGTGAGGGAAAAAGACTGAATCCCTGAGGGCCAGCAGAAAGAATGGAAACAGGCAACCTAGGGGGATAGGAGGTTGGGAGGACCCTCCAGAATGCACCAAAGACATGGGATGTGAGAGACTCTCAGGACTCACAGGGAGGGACCTTAGATGAAATGCCTGACAGTAGGGAGAGGGAACTTGTAGAGCCCACCTCCAGCAGGAAGACAGGGCATCAAGTGAATGAAGAATTTTTTAAATGAGAAAATTTAGTAGATTTACTGGAAATCTAAAAAGATCTTATGTATAAAACATACTAGTGTGCCACAAGTTACAATAAATATGATTTTGCTATAAGACAAAAATGAAGTTAATGTTTTAATATTGTAAAAGTTGCTGATCGAAAGCAGTATACCACACAGTGCATGTTTACTGTGCTGTAAGATTAAAAATGTATGGCAAGTTCAGTCTCTCCTATTTGCTTCACTGGATGACATAGAATTATCATTCCATGAGTGATTCCCATGTATAATAAACTGTTTCCTTATATAAATGTAGCAGTTTACTTGTCTCATGGAGGTATTATTTTCAAATTATCTAAACCAATAAAGATAAAATTCACAAATTTATTCCTAAAATAGTGAGAAGATGAAGGTGTTATAATCAGTGTTTTTGGAGAAGTCACGGTGCATGCCTAGACCCATTTTTGCATTTTGTTTTCTAAATATTTTCCTGTCAATATGCCATGTTCAACAGAGAGAAGCTTTATAAACTGCATATATTAATATGTACATGTAAAAAACAAAATGACTGCCTGAGGCCGTCATTATGTCTTAATAAAAGTATTGTTTGATGCCATTTTAATATTTTCAGATACCTAAAAAGAATAGGCAATGATCAGGGGTCCTGTATACTGAGTATACGTACGATTGAAATGTGCTATCTGAAAAATTGCCAGTATCAAACTGTATCTAATTAAATGCTTAATTTCATATATAGAAATGTCAAAATGCTGTAAATTTAATGAATTGATAAACAGTGAGAAAGACTTCAGGAATGTATATGAAAACAAAATGATAATCCAGCTAAAGTTGGAAAGAATATTTATTGTTAAAGACACAACATATGCCAACAGACAAAGATCAGAGCAAATGTGGCAAGCATTAGAGACTTAGCAGAGAGTGATTACAGAAATAATGAGCAAAAGAGCTAGGATACCAGAAGCTAAGTTTGGGTTGGGTAGATAAAAGTAGTATATAAAAGTAAAATCAATCATATATCTTTACATAAGGAAATTTAATTTAATTTGCAGAAGCTATGGATTTCTCAAAGTCAAATGAAAAAATGATTAATTATACCCCATAAAATAATCATTAAGTTTCTATTTGTGTTGGTATGTGGGAATAAAGATGCATCTATATATAAATATGTCAAGTTGGTGAGTTAATAAGCAATTGAATTTCTTTAGATATGAACTATTGGGGATTCTAGATATAAATAAAATCATTCAATTGTCTGGAGATGTAGCTTACTAGTAGAGTGCTTGCATAGCATATTTAAGACCATGATTTCCATTCATACACTAAAATATTAGGTAACTTAGAATCAATATATTTTATAATAGTTTAAACCTAGAGTTATGAATAAAGTTGAAAGTAACAAGGAATACAAATGCTATTTAGAAAGAAGAAAACTATCATGTTACTTTTATCTGGTTTCTTCATTAACTAATAGTAGCTAAATAAGTCATATGAACTTTGTTGATTTCTCCTGAAAAATGAAATGATTGTATTGTTTTTCTTGAGCATTCTCTAAATAATAGAATTAAAAAAAACAAGTAAGTAATGATGAAGAATACTATTGAGATGCTTGAGGTGAATACAAATTATATGTAGATAAACAACTAAACATAGCCATAAAGATTTTATCCTTGTAACATAGATAAATAAATGCTAATTTTAAGCCCAAATAAATATTAAATATTTTATTTGAGAAAATCTCAAGGAATTACATAGATTTTAAATTTTTCAGGACAAACAAATGGAAAATAATTTTGATATCTTCAAAATAGATTGGTATATATATACAATGGAGTACTATTCAGCCATTAGAAACAATGAATTCATGAAATTCTTAGGCAAATGGATGGAGCTAGAGAACATCATACTAAGTGAGGTAACCCTGACTCAAAAGGTGAATCATGGTATGCACTCACTAATAAGTAGATATTAACCTAGAAAACTGGAATACCCAAAACATAATCCACACATCAAATGAGGTACAAGAAGAAAGGAAGAGTGGCCCCTGGTTCTGGAAAGACTCAGTGAAACAGTATTCGGCAAAACCAGAACGGGGAAGTGGGAAGGGGTGGGTGGGAGGACAGGGGGAGAGAAGGGGGCTTACGGGACTTTCGAGGAGTGGGGGGCTAGAAAAGGGGAAATCATTTGAAATGTAAATAAAAAATATATCGAATAAAAAATTCTAAAACAAAAAAAAAACGAAAAAAAAAGAAAAAAAAGATATTGGGACTCAAGGTGTGGCTTAGTAATGTAATCCTTTTCTGATGATTAATTCCATGCACTAGAATAAATATATACATAAACATGTAAATAAATGCAAATTATTAATACAGTCTCTACTTCCATAGTCCATCAACACAATGTTATAAAGTATAAAAAAGAGGAATGCTTAACTATAGTTTAAAATGGAAGTATGTTCCTTGAGTATTTTTTCCAGTATGTTAAATAGATTTTCTTCTCACATTGCTTATCCTGATTACAGTTTCTCTCCCTATATTTTCCTCAGTTTTACCCCACTTCTTCTCCCAGAAGGATCCACCACTCTTCCTATCTCCCAGTTGAAAACAAACAGGTTTCTAAGGAAATACAATACAATACAATACAATACAATACAATACAATACAATACAATATCTAACACATTAGAAGAGAACAAAACAAACAAATGGAAGGCTAACATCCAAGAAAATGCCCAAGAAACAGATGTAGATGCAGAGATCATTCATTTCTACAGTCAAGAACATCAAAAAGCAATAAACTGGAAACCAAAAAACCTGTAGGATCAAAAGAGAGGAAAAAAAATACTAAATATAGTATAATTTAAAAAAATACCTGACATATTATGAGACAAGGAACCTCCAAAAATGCCACTGAATTCACTTTTCTGCTGGGTATACAGCCTTAAGTGTCATTTGCTTTATTTGTTTTTCATTGGAAATTTGTTAAAAATCATTTTAAAGAATACTACAAAAGAATAGAATTTGAAAAAGTATAGAAAAATTGCTATCATATGTCAAAAGTGAATCTATACATTAGCTCACTTAATTGTCAGTAAAATTTTTACATAATTCTATTCTTGCTGCCATAGTTCAGACAGCAGCAAATACCATCTCACAGCATGCTTCTGCCTTCTTCGGTGAACCTTAGCCTATTGAACCATTTCAAAGAACTGTCAAATTACTGGCTTGTTTACTTGGTTTTCACTTCCTTTTAAATATTAAAAAAAGTAAAGAGATCTGGATGAAATGTGTTCTTTTTCATAAAAAAAAATGAATAGTTCAGTAACTCTCGCAAGCAAATCCTACAAAGCTTGTATTCCTTCAGTACTTTGACTTGTGACAAAAAGGGCAATTTAGCTTAATTTAGTGATCTATTAGACATCAAATCTCTAGACTACTGATGGCACACCCTGTGCTCAACTGTAGTTTTGTATGAAGGTTATGATATTTTAATACAACTAATCTTAGAGACAATAAATATATTAGTGTTGTGTTTAATATGTGCTAAACATATGTGATTGCTAAAATATTATGCATACATCCTTAGTAGTTTTATTTAAAGAATTGCAGTTCATGTAAGCACAACCCAAATTGCAAAATTCATACTGATCTATTAATACAAGTAGCTTCCTATAGGAAGTAAATTATATTAAATTAAGAAGATGATAAATTTATAGATACAGATATTTGGGAGAATATGGTTTGGGAAATAGGGTGAAATATGTTAATATGATTCATTGAGATAAAGGGGAAGCTGAAGAAGACTTTAGAAGCAATCTTACTAAACTGAGGCACAGAATAATAAAGATTCATCCCTTTTCTGCTCCATAATATCATACATTTCCTTAATTCAATAACCCATGTGTAGAAGGAGAGATCATTATGTTAAGCAAGATAGTGAAATAATTTGTTCACATAAAGGCAAATACTGGAAATTCATGATCTCACTCATATTTGGATAGTAAAAATGTTGATCATATAGAAGCTGAGAGCCTGGAATACCGCACTAAAAGATAGGGATTCCTTGATTAAATTGTTCTAGACTCTAAGCAGACATGAGCAAGATTCCCTGGCTTACAATTGTATAGCAGGGAAAGGCAAATAATAATACTATACTACACAAATGTAGAACCTAGAATTAGGTATTTAAAATATTTTATAATATTAAATGACAAATAGTGAGGAGGTAAATATTCAAATGGATTTAAATATGAAGTAATATATACATGCATTGAAACATTTATACAGTATCCCAATAATTCCTACAATTTTATATTCTTATTTATTAGGCAAGAAATAATCTTGAAAATAGAAAATAAAGACATTAACAAAAGTAACAAAAAAGTTATTTAGAATTGTTCTTTAACAACTAAGACATCATTTAGAGTAATGATAATGCCCAAATATTAGAAACAAATTTCCATGCTGGTGAGTCCTCATTTTCAGTTGAAAGATTGCTGGTGATAGATTAATATGGACAATCACATTCACTCTTAGTGTAATATAAGTTAAAGAAGTACAGAGAGATATCTGGCAACAATAATTAATAAAAAGAGGCTATGAACTTAAAAGAAAGCTAGGAAACTTCTAGGGCAGGGCTTGGAGGGAGGAAAGAGAAGGTACATGATGTAATTACAATACAAAAATAAAATAAATAATTAAAACCAAAAGAGTTTTGTTTCATGCATATTTCATGCAAATTATATAAAACAAACACTCACATACTTAAAGAAATATAAATTTCATAACATGCTTTCTATAAATGCCTCTTTAAGGAATTAGTAAAATATTAAGGCAGGAGGACCACATCAATTAATTAAAAAAAAAAGATTCTCCCTCTTGTTGAATAATGTGGTAGCTTAGTTCATCTTGTTGAGGAACAAATTAGCAAACTGGCTGGCATGACAATGGAGTAGTAGCTGGAAGCTTATGACTTATCAACAAGCAGGTGGCCACATCCATCTTCAGGGATGAAGACATTCTTCCCATCACAAGGCCATACTTTCTTATCCTTCCTTGTTAAAGATAAACATTTGAACATAGGTGCTTATGAAGCACAGTATCATTAAAACCACCACACCATTTTAGGTCATTTTATACCACATTTTATGTGATGTATACATATAAATGTGGCTTTGTTTTTTATTTTGTTTTTATGTTTCTATGCATCTAATACAGAGGTTTATGTACTAGGAAAGCATCCTACCAGTGAGTTTCATCCCTACACAAGTACAGAAATACCATTTTAAAGAACATAGGTGCCAGGAAGTGGTGGCACACGCCTGTAATCCCAGCATTTGGGAGGCAGAAGCAAGCAGATTTCTGAGTTTGAGGCCAGCCTGGTCTACAGAGTGAGTTCTAGGACAGCTAGGGCTAAACAGAGAAACCCTGTCTCCGAAAAGAAAAGGATAAAGAACATAGTTTAAAAAGTTTGTTGTGACAATACAGTTAATGTTCTACTTTCACTAATTCTGTTGTAGTTTAATTTACTTATGCATTATAAGAAGATGTTAACTTTGGTGAGAGAAAAGATGGTCTAGCATTTTGAGAGGGAGTGAGAGAGAGGGAGGGAGAGAGAATTATATGGATTCTGAAATTTAAAAACATGGACGTCTTTATGCTTCATGATGTTAAAGAAGTTTATATCTGATATCTTAAATATTTTAAAACTATATAAAACTGAGGATAATTCTAACTTATTTTTCTGTGGCTGAATTAAAAGATTCTGCCTAAGGAGTGAGTCTCAGCTCTGCTCTTCTCCCTCAGGAATTTAACCTAGAGTCCCATAAATGTTACTCATGTGTTCTAATATTTGTTTACACTTTCATAATATAAGAGCTAAATTATGATGAATAAAGTTACCTTAGTTAATTCAACTGCCGAATATCTAACTATTTGTTGAAATTTTTATCACAAGGAGTGCAATAAAAATCCACCAAATTAACAGCTTGCAGATTATAACAGAATTAACTGAGAGTCAGAAAAGATGCAACAGTTCCAGGTAACAGTTGAAAATGCAGTTAAAGTTATGTAAGATCCATGAATTCTCAATTTAGGAATTAGAAAAAACATTGAAAATACTCTTGGTCTTTCAATAAATCATTCAGTTACCTAAAATGATTTACTTAGTTTCTCATTGGTTGTAGTCTTGTAGGCTCTAAAACAAATAGCCCTTATTCTCCTGAAGGTTATGTTATGATAGTAATTATAACTTATATGCTAAT
The DNA here is from genome assembly GCF_947179515.1 of Apodemus sylvaticus. NCBI lineage: Eukaryota > Metazoa > Chordata > Mammalia > Rodentia > Muridae > Apodemus > Apodemus sylvaticus. Next base: position 144,211,808 of record NC_067495.1, on the reverse strand, counting down.
GAACAATTGCATAATGTTATAATTTCTAATGTTGAAATGCTTTGAAAATAAAACATAAACCTGAATCAAAGGTCATGTATGCAACTTTAGGCATATATACTTGATAGAGGATGTAGATTTGGTCACTTTGTGACAATTATATATGACATAAAAACCTTAAAAGGAAACACAATAAGTAGTTATGGCATAGGAACCTTCCTATAAATGGTAAAAAAAAAAAAGTTGGCAAATATGACATTATAAGCTTGGATAGTTAGGACAAAGAGACTGACATGGATGATGGTAAAAGTTGCCATAGAGATTAGAAGATGCAGTACTTGTCAACTAACATAAAGTGCTTGTAATTTTTAATAAAAAACAATGGAAGTAGTGAGAATACTAAAATAGGAGTGACTCTTATCTGGAGTTTTTAGTTAGAACTATTGGATTAGGATTGGACATGATCACAAGGTATTAAAGAACCAATGCATCTTGAAACTTCCCATAGAGATGAAGTATTCAGGAGCATGTTATCTGATGGAAATGACTAGGAAAATGACTCAATGTAGAAATCAATGTATTTTCAAGGTTTTATATATATAATGTAATGAGTTTCCTTCTATTGTTGTGATAGAATAGTAATTGAAACCAGCTTACAGGAATGAAGTTTTTATTTCAACTTACAAGTTATAGCCCATCTTTGAGGGAAGTCAGGCCAGGAGTTCAAACAGCAACTGAATGTGACACCATAGAAGAATGGGGTTTAAAGGCTTGCTTGCTCCCAGGCTCAGAATAAGCAACCACTCTTGTACAACCCAGGCCTACCTTCCTAGGGATTGCTTTGCTCTCAGAGGCCTGGGTCTTCCTATAGCACTTTATTAATTAAGATAAGTTGTCAAAGACAGCCAATTTGATGGAAGCAATTTTTCAGATGATGTTCTTTCTTCCAAAGTGTATCAAGTTGGCAAACAGTTTTAGCCATCACATTATAATTCAAAATTATAATTATAATCATGAAATCTGGCCTAGAAATGACACAGATATTAAAATTAGCAAATACATTAAATTTGTTACTAAAATGTGTTCATCCGTTCAACAAATTAACAAAGACAGTATAGTGATTTTAAATGAACCAAGTAAAACAGGGGAAAGTGATACAGTTTCAAGCATGAACAGAGCAGTGAATCACATGAGCAGCATATCACACATTATTTAAAAAGCATTATTTAAAAAGAAGAATGGGTGGAAGAAGTTACAGAAAATGAGATTGAGGAGAAATACTAATTTTGTGAAATGGGGAGCATCAGTGCACTCCAATCCAGTTCTAATAAACAAAATTTTTTTATGTATTTGGTTTCGCAAAAGAGGATTAGGGAAAATAATTCAAATAATTTTGACTGATTATTGTAAAACGTGATAGGAACTGTTTCCACATGGAGAAACACCAAAACTATTCTAAAGCAAATCCTAATCAAATTGCTCAGAACAAAAGACTAAAAGTTTAAAGTATTGAGAGAACCTATTACATATTGACAAACAAATATTAGTATTTCAGCATTTCCCTGAAAACCATATATTGCAATACAGAAGTTAATGAAGTCATTTTAGTACAATACCGAAAGGAGGAGAAAAAAAAAAGATAAGTGTGGACACTTTAATGCCAATCAAAATAAAAATAATAGGATATGGTAATATCACTATAAAATCACTGTATTTAAATTGAGGATTTCCAACATTATTGGAGAAGCAAGAGTCTTAGTAGATAAATCTTCCTAATTGTATTGGAAGTTTAAATACTCTTTCTTAATAGCTTACAAAATAAAGAAATAGCTAATCCTTAAGAAAATTGTATATTTGGAGCCAACCCCCTTCGGAGGCCAGCTCATAGTTCAGGTGAGGAACAAGCCTAAGAAGACCCTGTCAGGTGCCACACTACATGGACAGCACATCGCACTCCTGAGACCATTCCTGAGATGACTCCCAACACCCAGAGACCCTGGGTGCCACTACGAGGAGTAAGTAAGAGGAGGAGAAGCCACATTCGGGGGTTCTGCCTGGTGGCATGTTAATGTCTGAGGGTTATACAGACCTGGCTCCAGCCCTTATCTGGGCATCATGGGGTTGCAAGAGAGACTGTTCAGCAACAGCTTATCTCACCTCTGTCAGTGGCATTGCTCAGGAGAGCATGCAGGGAACATTGCCCAGGAGGCACAGAACTGGCCCTCAGCGTGGGAACTGTGGGGGAGCAATTGGCCCTTGTTGTGGGAACTGTGAATGACCAGGCCCCGAGGGTATGAGCATGGAGAACTGGCCCTGCCACTTGTCTAGGTACAGTGACATGGATGAGGGGGAGATGCCCTTCCTTTCACCTCTTACCACCTACACCCTGCAGGAGAGCTGTCCCCAGGTCATGAAAGCAGGAGAACTGGCTCTGCCCCTCACATATTGCAGCACTTGAGAAAGTAGGCCTTGTACCTCACCGGGGCACCACAGTAGAACTGGCCCTCCTTGTGGGGTTTACAGGTAGGTCAGCCAGCCCTAAGGGTATGAGTGTGGAAGAACTGCCCCTGTCTCTTCTCTGCTGTGTAGTGGTTTTCAGGAAAGCTGATCCCAATGTCCTAAAAGGAAGAAGTGGCCCTGACCTTCACCTGCTGTAACACTTGGGAGAATGTGCCATATACCTTATCTGGACAGCAAAGTTGAGCGCGCTCTGGTTGCAAGGGAAGAAGGGTTGCATGTGAGCCAGCTACAAAAGGCAAGAAAGCAGGAGATCTGGCTCGGTCTCTTGCTGTTGTACAACACTGGATAAACTAGCAGGCTGGAGAGCTCACCCTAGTGGTGTGAGTGAGGTGAGAACTGGTGAGCTAGCCAGCTCAGATTCCTTTCAGATGCAGATCCAGATATTTAAGTTGGCCCACCCTAACATCTACCTCAATAAAGAACCGCTGGAGGATGTGAAGAAGCTGCTCTGACAGATCCTAACCTACAGGATCTCCATGACACAGGGCAATGACAGGATATCCGAGAGGAGTCCTAGTGAGGTTCCAATATTAATAGTGCAGCAGATATAGGCCTTGAACCAGACCAAGGAGCCATTGCAACGAACATTTGCAAGCAAGCAAGTGTGGACAAAGGAGTATACTGTGGAATATGCTGTGACATGCTGCCACTTCCACACTGATTTAATTTTCTTTTGAAAGGGAGGTTGTAAAGGTGAGGGCAGCTACAAGGGGACAGGGAGAGCAGTGGGATTAGGACATATGATATGAAACTCAGAAAGAAGCAATAAAAGTTAAAAACAGATAACTGTAAATTTTAGCACTATAATGCCTCTAATTGAATAATTTCTGCTGCACAATGCAAATAGCATGCTCTTATCCAGTTTTGTACACATAACAAAAGTAATTTGTCTGTCAACAATGAGAAGATTTACAAGGGGAGGAAAAAGGTCATCTACTAGTTATAAATAAAGAAAATATATCATCTAAGTAACCCACTAGCACCAATACTACTGAGCCAGTGTTTTTTCCTTGAACATTACTTTTCAGTGTAAGAAGTAACTAGTTTTTGTTGGCCACAGTGCCTAACGCATGACTCAAATATGAAAACCAAACTGCAACTATAATTATTTAAAATGTATTAGAATAAAACTAAAAATAATCACTTACCTCAATTTGTCATGAACCTCTAAAATGTATTAAATTCTTTTTCGTTGGATTTTTTTAATTTACATTTCAAATGTTATCTCCTTTCCTGGTTTCCCCGCCTGCTGGAAACCCCTATCCCATCCTCCCTCCTGCTGCTTCTATGAGGGTGTTTCTCCACCCACCCCACTCCCACCTCCCCACACTCAATTTCCCTACTCTGGGGCATCTATCTAGCCTTCACAGGACCAAGGACCACTTCTCCCCTTGATGCATGACAAGGCAATCCTCTGTTATATATGCAGCTGGAGCCTTATGTACCTCTTGCTTGATGGTTTAGTCCCTAGGGGCTCTGGGAGGTCTGGTTGGTTGATATTGTTGTTCTTCCTATGGGGTTGCAAACCCCTTCAGCTCCTTCCATCCTTTATGTATTACATTTTTTAATTTCAATGTTAGCATACAATTCTTTAATTCTCATACTAGAAAACATAGATATTATAATCAAACTTCAGTCTTAATTTTCTTTTTTCTTAACAGAAGATGAAACTGGACATAGAGGGATAAGAGATGGGACAGTAGTTATGGATATTGAAAACAACAAAATATGGAAGCAAATAGTGAAGCTAAAATCCTACTCCTTACTGAAGCCTCTAGCTAGTAGTTGATTTTTTTTTTTACTTCTGGCCTTGAAAAAAGCGAGGAAGAGGTGTTTACCAATGCTTAAATGAACATCAGACATCAAGCACCAAGAGAATTATATGTGATTTCACTTGTGAAATATATACACTTTCACATGCAGTATTTTATTGGCTGTCAGACTGTAACCTGTTTGAGTACTGTGAGAATTTGTAATAGGACAGCAGTCAAACCATCTTAGGAGATGACAGGAAATTCACAAGATACAAGATTTCCCATGAGTTATACCCAGTGCATCCCAAATCATAGCATTAGAAAGGATTCTGTGATATCAAGAGGATTTAGAGAACAGTAGCAAAGTAATTATCTTCTCATTCTTGTACAATTTCATCAAAAGCTTTGGCAAAATATGTGATTAATAAATTGAACATTATTTCTAATGTAAAGTAAGGCAAATGAAGTGGTTGTAGTTAAAAAATAAAACCTACTATATACTATATAGTAGTGGAAAATAACACCAATCCTTAGTGAGCCAAGATTTTCTTTTCTTTAACATTGCTTTTCAGTGAATGAAGTGTAGACACAGTGCAAGGAACCATATTAAGATCAACATTTCTGACTAGAAAAAGTACTTCAGTTTTATTTTTAAGGAACAATTTATGAAACTAAAACAATTCATCATAAAGCTAAGTGGCAAGTACTTTATGTTATCTACTTCCTCATCTACATTATTTATTTGTGAAAAGCTACAAATTCTGTTTGGTTATTTTAATAGCAATGTACCACATTGTGATTTGAATTTGAAGTTTTCTCCCAAAAGAGATTCATGCATTGAAAGGTTTGTCTCTAGCTGGTGCCACTATTTGGGGAGCCTGTAGTAACTTCTAGAGGGGGCAGGACTTAGCTAAAATAAGCAGGCAATTGAGCAGAAGTTAATAGGGATATATTATTGACCCCAGTCTTCTCTGCTTCTCTTTTTTGTCTTCCACGAAGAAGGACTTCTGCTACATAATTTTACTGTTATGGTGGTTTTCTGTGAAAGTATATGAAGTCAAGTGACCGTGACTTGAACTCTCTGAGCTCAAAGTATCCTCCCAATTTTATTTCTGTCAGCTACATATTCATAAGTAAATAAAAGAAGTAAATGCAGTGTTATGGAAGATACACAGGGGAATGAACTGCTCGCTAGGTTGGGGAAGCTTGAGGAAGAGCTTTGAAGAGCAAGCCCTCTGCCACATGCATCCCTCACAGACTGAACATGAGTGTACAGAGAAGGGTGCCATGGAAATGCTGTCTTTAACAATGTCTTTTCTTTAACATTGCTTTTCAGTGAATGAAGTGTAGACACAGTGCAAGGAACCATATTAAGATCAACATTTCTGACTAGAAAAAGTACTTCAGTTTTATTTTTAAGGAACAATTTATGAAACTAAAACAATTCATCATAAAGCTAAGTGGCAAGTACTTTATGTTATCTACTTCCTCATCTACATTATTTATTTGTGAAAAGCTAAAATAAGCAGGCAATTGAGCAGAAGTTAATAGGGATATATTATTGACCCCAGTCTTCTCTGCTTCTCTTTTTTGTCTTCCACGAAGAAGGACTTCTGCTACATAATTTTACTGTTATGGTGGTTTTCTGTGAAAGTATATGAAGTCAAGTGACCGTGACTTGAACTCTCTGAGCTCAAAGTATCCTCCCAATTTTATTTCTGTCAGCTACATATTCATAAGTAAATAAAAGAAGTAAATGCAGTGTTATGGAAGATACACAGGGGAATGAACTGCTCGCTAGGTTGGGGAAGCTTGAGGAAGAGCTTTGAAGAGCAAGCCCTCTGCCACATGCATCCCTCACAGACTGAACATGAGTGTACAGAGAAGGGTGCCATGGAAATGCTGTCTTTAGGATGTTGAAGAGAAGCCTCCATGCTCAAACTGACCCTGTTTTCCCTCTCAGCATTTCCCTAATTTTGAGGTGTCAAGGGGTGATCTTTCTGCTGTTTAAGCCTCACCTAGGTGTACCTGGCAGCCTGGCCTTAACCACCATTCACCAGAGGGTCAGAGGGCATACATTGTGATGTCAGAGTCCATGGTTGCCATGATTGGCTATGGCAGACTCTGGGTGTGGCATCCATTGTTCAAAGAGAGTATATAAGTCAGCTATTTGGCCCTCTAGGCCAGACCCTTGTGAGGCTTCACAATGGACAAAGTTAATATGTTGGAAGAGGGTGAGGAAAATACAGACACGTGGACTTTACATACTAACCTAACTAAGAAGATTTTCTTAAAGCCCATATATCGAGGTTCTGGAAAGACCTACACTTGCGTGGGAGGTGAACAAGTAAGTTAACCCAACCTAAGTAAGGTTCCTCTTTTCTCCTTCAATGTCCCTTCCCCAAGAAACCTACCCTTGCTTGGCCTAACTTAAACTCTCTGTCCAACCCACACCCTAGAAAGCCTTGCTTCCTGACTCATTTCTAGTAACCAATGACATACTTTTCTGTCCTTCTAGACTGTACAGATCCTAAAACGGGTGAAAGGAAGCCCGAAAAAGAAAACAAAGTTGAAGATCTGGAATAAACATACCGTTCCTATAGGGAAACCTAAGGAAGAAGGTGAAACAACACCTTACCCTGGACAAAACAAGCCACGGAAAAAGAAGAATAAAACCAGACGTGAACGAAACAAAATGCTTCAGGACAAACTGAAGATGCTGTGGGATCAATATACCCAGCTACAGAATGAGATGAATATATTGTGGAATCAATACTATCAGTTACATGATGAAGTGAAGACACAATGTGGCCACCAGGATAACCAGATACAAGAGAACACCAATACACCAAACGGTCAAGACGAGCAGATCAAAGAGTTGGTGATCACACAATTTGATCAAAACAAACAAGTGAAAGAAGAGATGATCAGGCGCTATTATCAAGACAAGCATGCCAAGAAGGATAGGATCACACTAGCCAGTAATGACCAGCAAGGGCAAGAGGAGGTGATCACACACTTTGACCAAAATAAGCGAGAGAAGAGGAACAAACAATTTTATCAAAACAAAAAAGTGAAAGATGAGATGATCAGAAAATACTATCAAGATAGGCATGCCCAGGATAGGGACACACCAGTCAGTCATGACAATCAAGGACAAGAAGAGGTGATTAGACACTTTGACCAAAATAAGCAAGAGGAGAGGATCACACAATTTTATCAAAACAAAAAAGTGAAAGATGAAATGATCAGAAAATACTATCAAGATAGACATGCCCAGAAGGAAAGGATGGCACTACTCAGTCAAGACCAGCAAGGACAAGAAGAGGTGAACACACACTTTGACCAAAATAAGCAAGAAGAGAGTATGACACAGTTTAATCAAGATAATCAAGTGAAAGAGGCAAGGATCAAAGTTTGCTTTCAAAGCAAGAGGGTTGATGAAGAGAGAATCACATTCTGCTATCCGGAAAGGCAAGTGAATGAGGTACCTATCCCATTCTATCAACACACACACCTGCATGGAATGATGAATACTCTGCAACTACAGCAACTAGTGGCAGGAGGATACATACGCCAAGCTAGCACAGAAACAAGAATCCACAGCTGGCTCAATCACCTTCACTGCTGGCATTAATAGCCTTAAATCCAAGTGCACAACAAGGGACATCAGACAGTCTAGACATCAAGATTTTGACAGGCCTAATTACTACATATTGAATATTTCAGTGATAGCCAGTGAGAATTGCAAAAATAAATCCATTATAATGTAAAAAAATGCATCCCTGTGATTTGCAATGATTCTTTGGTGGTAGAACTGGGAGGACAAAAGGGAGGATGGGTACTGGGGATTGAGGAAGGGAGGAGGGTGTACCATGGTTCCTTCGTGGTTGGGTGTCAGAATAGCAAACGCGTGCTTAGACACTGGCGAATATGAACAGAACATCAAGCTATTTATTGCTCTTTGTTCTACAGGAAAGAATGAAGGGCTGGTATTCCTACCTGTGTGCTTTGCATGGGAGTAGGCAGGGCCTTGATTCAGGTTATGGATTGCCACATGTGGGAAGATTTTGTGGTGGTTGTATCCTACCTGCAAAGAGAAAACACTACCTTGTTGGATGACATTCTCCTTGGGCCTTTGTTACAGTTTACCATGACTTAATCAAGGAAAGGTCTTTAGAAAGAACAAAGTTGTTATTTTATAGGAAGCTACCGATACTACCACAAATAAAATAGTGGTGATTAGAAGATGAGGCAGGCAAATGAAGGGTAAAGTCTAGCAAACCAGTACACTTCTTGATTTAGGCAATGTACTGTAAACACATCGTTTTTCATAATACACTTGCCAGCCAGGACCCTTACCTGCAAGTATTAAGAACATACACTAAAAACAAAACAAGAAAAAAAAAACCCGAAAAACTGGCAATCTGTTTGTTACTTTAAAATCTTCACTGGTGTGAAGCAGAACACACCACTTCATTTTATACAATTGAATAATGTCTCATTAATGACTCTGAACAATAGATAGTTTCTATTGAAATGCATTGGAAAGGACATACATCTGTAAGGGGGCCTATCTGGCTTAGACTTGTCCCCATAAGTGATACAACACACTGTGTTCTCTAAGTGAACTCTTTTTTTTTTAATTCTGTTTTTGTCATTGTTGAATTATATTTTCTTTTTTTATTAATATTTTTATTTCTATATTCTTTGTTTACATTCCAAATGATTTCCCCTTTCCCGGATCACCCCCTCAGCATATGTCCCATAAACCTTCTTCTCTCCATTCCTTCTCCAATCACCTCCCTCCTTTTTCTCTGTCCTTATATTCCCTTCCCATGCTAGATCAATCCTTTCCAGGATCAGGACCCTCCCCATACTTCTTTATGGGAGTCATTTGTTATGCAATTTGTGCCTTGGGTATTCAGGGCTTCTGGGCTAATTAATATCCACTTATCAGAGATTGCATTCCATGTGTATTCTTTTGTGATTGGGTTACCTCACTTAGGATGATATTTTCCAGATCAAACTATTTGCCTAAAAATTTTGTGAATTCATTGTTTCTAATTGCTGAGTAGTATTCCATTGTGTAAATATACCACATTTTCTGTATCCATTCCTCCTTTGAGGGACATTTGGGTTCTTTCCAGCTTCTGGCTATTATAAATAAGGCTGCTATGAACATAATGGAGCATGTGTCTATTGCATGCCAGGGAATCCTTTGGGTATATGCCCAGGAGAGGTATAGCAGGGTCCTCTGGAGGTGTCATGTCCAGTTTTCTGAGGAACCTCCAGACTGATTTCCACAGTGGTTGTACCATCTTACAGCCCCACCAGCAGAGGAGGAGTGTTCCTCTTTCTCCATATCCTTGCCAACACCTGCTGTCTCCTGAGTTTTTGACCTTAGCCATTCTGACTGGGGTAAGGTGAAATCTCAGGGTTGTTTTGATCTGCATTTCCCTAATGACTAATGAAGTTGAGCACTTCTTAAGGTGCCTCTCGGCCATCCGAATTTCTTCAGGTGAAAATTCTTTGTTAAGATCTGTACCCCATTTTTAATAGGGTTATTTGGTTACCTGGGGTCTAACTTCTTGAGTTCTTTGTATATATTGGATATTAGCCCTCTATCAGATGTGGGTTTGATGAGTATCCTTTCCCAATTTGATGGTTGCCATTTGGCCTTTTAACAGTGTCCTTTGCCTTACAGAAACTTTGTAATTTTATGGGGTCCCATTTGTCAATTCTTGATCTTAAAGCATAAGCTATTGGTGATCTGTTCAGGAACTTTTCCCCTGTGCCCATGTCCTCAAGGGTCTTCCCCAGTTTCTTTTCTATTGGTTTCAGTGTGTCTGGTTTTACATGGAGGTCCTTGATCCACTTGGAGTGAAGTTTAGTACATGGAGATAAGAATGGATCAATTCCCATTCTTCTGCATGCTGACCTACAATTGATTCAGCACCATTTGTTGAAAAGGCTATCTTTTTTTCCACTGGATGTTTTTGGCTCCTTTGTCACAGATCAAGTGACTGTAGGTGTGTGGGTTCATTTCTGGATCTTCAATTCTATTCCATTGGTCCACTTGTCTGTCACTGCCAATACCATGCAGCTTTTAACACTATTGCTCTGTAGTATTGCTTGAACTCAGGGATACTGATTCCCCCAGAATTTCTTTTGTTGTTGAGAATAGTTTTAGCTATCCTGGGTTTTTGTTATTCCAGATGAATTTGAGAATTGCTTTTTCTAACTCTGTGAAGAACTGAGTTGGGATTTTGATGGGGATTGCATTGAATCTGTAGATCGCTTTTGGCAAGATGGCCATTTTAACTATATTATTCCTGCCAATCCATGAGCATGGCAGATTTTTCCATTTTCTGAGGTCTTCTTCTATTTCCTTCTTCAGAGACCTGAAGTTCTTGTCATATAGATCTTTCACTTGTTTGGTTAGAGTTACGCCAAGATACTTTATATTGTTTGTGGCTATTTTGAAGGGTTTCGTTTCCCTAACTTCTTTCTCAGCCTGCTTATCCTTTGAGTATAGGAAGGGAACTGATTTGCTTGAGTTGATTTTATAACCAGCCACTTTGCTGAATTTGTTTATCAGCTGTAGGAGTTCTCTGGTGGAGGTTTTCGGGTCACTTAAGTAGACTATCATGTCATCTGCAAATAGTGATATTTTGATTTCTTCTTTTCTAGTTTGTATCCCCTTGACCTCCTTATGTTGTCTAATTGATCTAGCTAGAACTTCAAGTACTATATTGAAAAGATATGGAGAGAGAGGACAGCCTTGTCTAGTCCCTGATTTTAGTGGGATTGCTTCAAGTTTCTCTCCATTTAGTTTGATGTTGGCTACAGGTTTGCTGTATATTGCTTTAACGATGTTTAGGTATGGGCCTTGAATTCCTGTTCTTTAGAATACTTTTAGCATGAAAGGATGCTGGATTTTGTCAAATGCTTTTTCTACATCTAATGAGGTGATCATATGGTTTTTTTCTTTGAGTTTGTTTATGTAGTGGATAGCATTGATGGATTTTCTTATATTGAACCATCCCTGCATCCCTGGGATGAAGCCTACTTGATCATGGTGGATGATCGTTTTGATGTGTTCTTGGATTCGGTTGGCAAGAATTTTATTAAGTCTTTTTGCATCAATATTCATAAGAGAAATTGGCCTGAAGTTCTCTTTCTTTGTTGGATCTTTGTGTGGTTTTGGTATCAGCGTAATTGTGGCTTCATAGAACAAGTAGTATAGAGTTCCTTCTGTTTCTATTTTGTGGAATAGTTTGAAGAATATTGATGTTAGCTCTTCTATGATGGTCTGATAGAACTCTGCACTGCAACCATCTGGTACCATGCTTTTTTTGGTTGGGAGACTTTCTATGACCCTTTTTATTTCTTCAGGCGTTATGGGACTGTTTAGTTGATCTATTTGATCCTGATTTAGTTTGGTGTCAGATATCTGTCTAGGAAACTGTCCATTTTCTCCAGATTCTCCAGTTGTGTTGAGTATAGGCTTTTGTAATAGGATCTAATGATTTTTTTAATTTCCTCAGTATCTGTTGTTATATCTCCCTTTTCATTTCTAAGTTTGTTAATCTGGAGACTGTCTATGTGCCCTTTGGTTAGTCTGGCTAAGGGTTTATTTATCTTGTTGATTTTCTCAAAGAACCAGCTCCTGGTTTTGCTGATTCTTTGTATGGTTCTCTTTGTTTCTACTTGATTGATTTCGGCCCTGAGTTTGATGATTTCCTGCCTTCTACTCCTCCTGGGTGAAATAGCTTCTTTTTGTTCCAGGGCTTTCAGGTGTGTCATTAAGCTGGTAGTGTATGCTCTCTCCATTTTCATTTTGGAGGCACCCAAGGCTATGAGTTTTCCTCTTAGCACTGCTTTCATTGTGTTCCATAGATTTGGGTATGTTGTTTTTTCATTTTCATTGTGTTCTAAAAAGTCTTTAATTTCTTTATTTCTTCCTTGACCAAGGTATCATTGAGTAGAATATTGTTCAGTTTCCACGTATATGTGGGTTTTCTGTTGTTTTTGTTGCTATTGAAGACAATTTTTACTCCATAGTGATCTGATAGGAGGCATGGGATTAGTTCGATTTTCTTATATTTGTTGAGGTCTGTCTTGTGACCAATTATATGGTCGATTTTGGAGAAGGTACCATGAGGTGCTAAGAAAAAGGTATATTCTTTTGCTTTAGGATAGAATGTTCTATATATATCTGTTAAATCTAATTGGTCCAAAGCTTCAATTAGTTTCATTGTGTCCCTGTTTAGTTTCTGTTTTCCTGATCGGTCCATTGAGGAAAGTGCAGTGTTGAAGTCACCCGCAATTACTGTGTTATGTGCAATGTGTCCTTTGAGCTTTAATAAAGTTTCTTTTACGAAAGAGGGTGCCCTTGCATTTGGAGCGTAGATGTTCAGGATTGAGAGTTCTTCTTGTTGTATTTTTCCTTTGACCAGCAAGAAGTGTCCCTCAGAGTCTCTTTTGATGACTTTGGTTGAAAGTCAATATTATCTGATATTAAAATGGCTACTCCAGCTTGTTTCCTGAGACCATTTGCTTGTAAAATTGTCTTCCAGGCTTTTATTCTAAGGTAATGTTTGTCTTTGACCCTGAGGTGTGTTTCCTGTAAGCACCAAAATGTTGGGTCCTGTTTACATATCCAGTCAGTTAGTCTATGTCTTTTTATTGGGGCATTGAGTCCATTGATGTTAAGAGATATTAAGGAATAGTGACTGTAACTTCCTGTCATTTTTGACGTTATTTTTTAAATTTGATTGGTTAACTTCTTTTGGGTTTGATGAAAGGTTACTATCTTGCTTTTTCCAAGGTTAAGTTTCCCTCCTTGTATTGCTGTTTTTCTCCTATTATCCTTTGTAGGGCTGGGTTTGTGGATAGATATTGGGTAAACTTGGTTTTGTCATGGAATATCTTAGTTTCTCCATCTATGGTGATTGAGAGTTTTGCTGGATATAGTAGTTTGGCTGGCATTTGTGTTCTCTTAGAGTCTGCATGAGATCTGCCCTGGATCTTCTAGCCTTCATAATCTCAGGTGAAAAGTCTGCTGTGATTCTGATAAGTCTTCCTTTATATGCTACTTGGCCTTTTTCTCTTACTGCCTTTAATATTCTTTCTTTGTTTAGAACATTGGTGTTTTTATTATTATGTGATGGGAAGTATTTCTGTTCTGGTCCAGTCTGTTTGGAGTTCTGTAGGCTTCTTGTATATTCATGGGCATCTCTCTCTTTAGGTTAGGGAAGTTTTCTTCCATAATTTTATTGAAAATATTTGCTGGCCCTTTAAGTTGTAAATATTCACTCTCATCTATGCCTATAATCCTTAGGTTTGGTCTTCTCATTGTGTCCTGTATTTCCTGGATATTTTGGGTTACAAGCTTTTTGCATTTTGCATTTTCTTTAACTGTTGAGTCCATGGTTTCTATGGTATCTTCAGCATCTGAGATTCTTTTTTCTATCCCTTGTATTCTGCTGTTGATATTTGCATCTATGTCCCCTGATTTCTTTCCAAGGCTTTCTATCTCCAAAGTTGTCTCCCTTTGAGTTTTCTTAGTTGTTTCTACTTCTGATTTTAGATCCTGGATGGTTTTGCTTAGCTCCTTCACTTGCTTGTTTGTGTTTTCCTGTAATTCTTTAAGAGATTTTTGTGTTTCCTCTTTCATGACCTCAGCCTGTTGACCAAAGTTCTCCTGTATTTCTTTAAGTGTTTTTTGCGTTTCCTCATTATTGGCTTTGTATTCTCCTGGATTTCTTTCAATGGTTTTTGTGTTTCCCTTGCAAGGGCTTCTAACTTTTGATCCATTTTCTCCTGAATTTCTTTAAGTATGTCCTTCATGTGTTCCTGTACCAGCATCATGACCAGTGATTTTAAATCCAAATCTTGTTTTACTGGTGTGATGGGGTATCCAGGACATGCTGGTAAAGGAGAATTGGGTTTAGATGTTGCCATATTGCCTTGATTTCTGTTAGTGATGTTCCTGCGTTTGCCTTTTTCCACCTAGTTCTCACTGGTGCTAGTTGGTCTTGTTAATGCTGGACTCACCAGTGCAAGCTGCCCCTTCCCAGGTGGCCTCTGGTGCACAGCTTACCTCCTGCACTGCCTGGAGACAGGGTGCTGTTGCCCAGGCTGTTCAGATCCCAAAGCAGACACCTGAAGGCTCCCGCTGGGGCCTGCTGGATTCACCAGAGCACACTGACTTCTCCCCGCTGGCCGCCCCGAAGCCCCTCTTGCCTCTTGCAGGACCTGGAGATGTGGTGTTGCTGCCCAGGCTGATCTGGCTCCGGAAGCGGAGAGATCTGAAGGCTCCTGCCAGAGGCCTCAGGACTGGAACCTAAGCTCCATGCCACTGGAGCAAGCTGTGTACTCTCCCAGACTGCCTCTGGGTGCACACCATGTTTCCTGCACTTCCTGGAGACCGAGTCCTGTGGCCCAGGCTGTTCAGATCCCAAAGCAGACACCTGGCGTCTCCTGCAGGGGCCCGCTGGATTCACCACAGCACACTGACTTCTCCCTGCTGGCTGCCCGGAAGCCCTGTAAGTGAACTCTTAAGAAGAATCCCCAGTCTATAATCTTATTTCTAAGCATAGTTGCATGTGTAAATAATTAAAATCAGATGCATTGTGAGAAAATACATAGGAGTAGGCAAAAGCTTACAAAATCCAAGTTCGTCTATCAAAATAGAGACCCACACATGACATACCAACCAGCTCCCAAACTTCTCCTTGAACCCCATGAAACAAATTCCAAAGTAATAACCAGGACCCTTGAGTATTATAACACCTGTTAATCTATTCTTTCTTGTCTTTACTATTCTTTGCTTTACATGTAGTATTCTTGTTATTTTGGAATCTGTGTGCCTGTCAGAAACCGTTTAGGAACGTCTAAGGGAATGCAAGTGAATTTTGGGAGATGGTTTACTGTTTTGCATGACTGGCAATGGGTGAGTTCTGTGAAGCAAGGTCTTAAGAGACTTCATCCTAAGGTTGCTTCTTGCTGCTAATATGCCTTTTCCTGTTACTATTACATATCCTAATGAATCCTGAGCATCAACCCACAAATTGGGCAGATCGTGTATGTATCAATAGGAAGATGTACTCTCTTGTCATATTGTGTAGACAAAATGATAATTTAATTATTCCTAATAATGATTTTATAGAAGTCCTATTTTTTTATTGGATATTTTATTTATTTGCATTTCAAATGGTATCCCCTTTCCTGGTTCCTCCTCCAGAAGCCCCTATTGCATCCCTCCTCCCCCTGCTTCCAAGAGAGTCCTCCCCACCCACCCGCTTCCACCTCCCCACCATGGCATTCCTCTACACTGGGGCATCAAACCTTCATGGAGCCAAGGGCCTCTCCTCTCATTGATGCCCTACAAGACCATGCTCTGCTACATATGCAGCTGGAGCCAGGGGTCACTCCAAGTGTACCCTTTGTTGTTTAATGCCCTGGGAGCTCTGGGGATCCTATCTATGGGGTTGCAAACCCCTTCAGATCCTTCAGTCCTTTCTCTAGCTCCTCCATTGAGGACTGTCCATTCAGTCCCATGGTTGGCTACATTCTTCTGGCTCTGTACTTGTTAGGCTCAGTCAGAGCCTCTCAGGACACAGCTATATCAGGCTCCTATCAGCAGGCTCTTCTTGGCATCCACAATAGTGTCAGGATTTGGTGACTTTATATGGGATGGGTCCCCAAGTGAAGCAGTCTCTGGATGGCCTTTCCTTCAGTCTCTACTCCACATTTGTCTCCGTATGTGCTCCTGTGAGTATTTCATTCCCCCTTCTAAGAAAGACAGAAGCATATCATCCCTGCCTCCATTCATACCTGATCCGGCCCCCTTTTTCTGCTTCCCCCTCCTCTCCTCCTCCCATGTTGCTTCCATCCTCTATCTCCCTTGAGAATTTTATTCCCCCTTCTAAAAAAGACCAAAGCACCCACACTTTGGTCTTTCTTCTTCTTGAGCTTCACGTGGTCTTTGAATTGTATCTTGGCTATTCCAAGCTTTTGGGCTAATATCCATTTATCAGTAAGTGCATACCATGTGTATTCTTTTGTAATTGGGTTACCTCACTTAGGATAATATTTTCCACTTCCAACCATTTGCCTAAAAATTTTATGAGTTCATTGTTTTTAATAGCTGAGTAGTACTTCATTTTGTAAGTGTACCACATTTTCTGTATCCATTCCTGTGTTGAAGGACATCTGGGTTCTTTCCAGCTTCTGGCTATTATATAGAAGACTGCTATGAACATAGTGGAGCACGTGTCCTTATTACATGTTGGAGCATCTCATAGATATATGCCCAGGAGTGGTATATAGCTGGGTCCTGAGGTAATCTTATGTCCAATTTTTTGATGAACCACCAGACTGATTTCCAGAGTAGTTCTACCAGCTTTCAATCCCACCAGCAATGGAGGAGTGTTCCTCTTTGTCACATCCTTGTCAGCTTCTTCTGCCACCTGAGTTTTTCATCTTAGCCATTCTGACTGCTGTGAGGTAGAATATCAGGGTTGTTTTGATTTGCACTTCCCTGACTGACTTAGGATGTTTAACATTTCTTTAGGTGCTTCTCTGCCACTCAGTATTCCTCATTTGATAATTCTTTGTTTAGCTCTGTTCCCCATTTTAATAGGGTTATTTGATTCTCTGAAGTCTAAATTTTTGAGTTCTTTGAATATTTTGGATATTAGCCCTCTATCAGAATTAGGATATGTAAAGATCTTTTTTCCAATGTGTTGTTTTCTGTTTTGTCCTATTGACAGTGTCCCTTGCCTTACAGAAGCTTTCCAATTTTATGAGGTCCCTTTTGTTAAATCTTGATCTCCGAGCAAAAACCATTGGCGTTCTGTTCAGGAACTTTTCACCTGTGCCCATGTGTTTGAGGTTCTTCCTCACTTTCTCCTCTATTAGTTTCAGCGTACTTGTATGTGGAGGTCCTTGATGCACTTGGACTTGAGCTTTATACAGGGAGATAAGAATGGGTCAATTTGCATTTTTCTACATGCTGACCTCCAGCATGAGTCAGCACCATTTGTAGAAAATTCTGTCTTTTCCACTCAATGGCTTTAGCATCTTCATCAAAGAACAAGTGAACATAGGTGTGTGGGTTCATTTCTGGGTCTTCAGATCTATTCCATTGATCTAAGTGACTGTCTCCTTACCAATGCCATGCAGGTTATATGACTATTACTCTGTAATACAACTTGAGTTCAGGGATGGTGATTCCTCCAGAAGTTCTTTTATTGTTGAGAATAGTTTTTGCGCTCCTGTTTATTTATTTATTTATTTATTTTGTGATTCTAAATGAATTTGACTATTGCTTTTTCTAACTCAATGAAGAACTGAGTTGGGATTTTGATGAGGATTGCATTGAATCTGTATATTGCTTTTTGCAAGATGTCCATTTTTACTATATTAATCCTGTCAATCCATGAGGATGGGAGATCTTTCCATCTTCTGAGATCTTAGATTTCTTTCTTTAGAGACTTAATGTTCTTGTCATACTAATAATTCACTTGCTTGGTTAGAGTTACACCAAGGAATTTTATATTATTTGTTACTATTGTGAAAGGTGTCATTTCCCTATTTTCTTTCTTAACATGTTGAATCCTTTGAGTAGAGGAAGGCTACTAATTTTTTAGAGTCAATTTTATATCCAACCACTTTGCTGAAGTTGTTTATTAGGTTTAGGAGTTCTCTGGTGGAGTTTGTGGGGTCACTTAAGTATACTATCCTATCAAACTCAAATAGTGATATTTGACTTCTTCCCTTCCAATTTGTATTCTTAGACCTCCTTTTGTTGACTAATTGCTCTAACTAGAACTTCAATTACTATATTGAATAGATAGGGAGAGATTGGGCACCCTTCTCTAGTCCCTGATTTTAATGGGATTGTTTCAAATTTCTCTCCATTTAGTTTGATGTTGGCTACTGGTTTCCATTATATTGCTTTTACTATGTTTAGGTATGGGCCTTGAATTCCTGACCTTTCCAAGACATTTAACATGAAGGGATATAGAATTATGTCAAATGCATTTTTAGCATCTGATGAAATGATCATGTGGGTTTTTTTTTAAGTTTGTTTATGTAGTGGATTACATTGATGGATTTACATATATTGAAGTTTCCCTGCATCCCTGGGATGAAGCCTATGTTATTGTGGTGAATGATTTTTTTTGATGTGTTCTTGGAATCATTTCAAGAGCATTTTACTGAGTATTTTTGCATCAGTGTTCATAAGGGAAATTGGTATGAAGTTTTCCTTCTATTTTGGGTCGTTGTGTGGTTTAGGTATAAGTGTAATTGTGGCTTCATAGAACAAATTGGATAGTGTTCTTTCTGTTTCTATTTTGTGGAGCAGTTTAAAGAGTATTGGTATTAGATCTTCTTTGAAGGTCTGATAGAATTCTTCACTAAACCCCTCTGGTACTGGGATTTTTTTGGTTGGGAGACTTTTAATGACTGCTTCTATTTCATTAGGGGTTATGGGACTGTTTGGACAGTTTATCTGATCCTGGTTTCATTTGGGTATTTGGGATGTATCTAGAAAATTGTCCATTTCATCCAGATTTTCCAGTTTTCTTGAGTATAGGCTTTTGTAGTAGGATCTGATGACTTTTTGGATTTCCTCGGTTTTTGATGTTATGTCTTCCATTTCATTTCGATTTTGTTGACTTGGACATTGTCTCTGTGACCTCTGGTTCATTTGGCTAAAAGTTTATCTATCTTTTTGAATTTGTCAAAGAACCAGCTCCTGGTTTGGTTGATTTTTTTTTTTTTTGTATCGTTCTTTTTGTTTCTACTTGATTGATTTCAGCTCTGAGTTTGATTAGTACTAGCCACCTACTCCTTTTGCATGTATTTGCTTCTTTGTTCTAGAGTTTTCAGGTATGCTGTTAAGCTGCTAGTGTATGCTCTCTCAAGTTTCTTTTTGGCAGCATTCAGAGCTATGAGTTTTCCTCTTAGCACTACTTTCATTGTGTCCCATAAATTTGGGTATATTCTGGCTTCATTTTCATTAAATTCTAAAATGTCTTTCATTTCTTTATTTCTTCCTTGACCAAGTTATCATTGAGTAGAGCATTGTTCAGCTTCCATGATTATGTGGGCTTTCTTTTTTATTTGTTATTGAAGATCAGCCTTAGTCCATGGTGATCTCATAGGATGTATAAGATCATTTTCATCTTCTTGTATGTGTTGAGGCCTGTTTTATGAATGATTATATAGTCATTTTTGGAGAAAGTATCATGAGGTGCTGAGAAGAAGGTATATTTTTCTGTTTTAGGAAGAAATATTCTATACATATCTGTTAAATCCATTTGATTCATCCATAACTTCTGTTTTTCCACTGTGTCTCTGTTTAGTTTGTGTTTCCATGATCTGTCCATTGCTGAGAGAGTACAGTGTTGAAATCTCCCACTATTATTGCATGAGGGGCCATGTGTGCTTTGAGCTTCAGTAGAATTTATTTTATGAATGTGAGTGCCCTTGCATTTGGAGCATAGATTTTCAGAATTGAGAGAGCATCTTGGTATATTTTTTTGCTTTGCAAGTATGAAGTGTCCTCCCTTATCTTTTTTGATAACTTTTGGTTGGAGGTCAATTTTATTCAATATTAGAATGAGTGCTCCAGTGTATTTCTTGGGACCATTTGCCTGGAATTTTTTCCAGCCTTTTACTCTGAGATAGTATCTATCTTTGTCATTGAGGTTTGTTTCCTGTATGCAGCAAAATGCTGAGTCCTGTTTATGTATTCACTCTATTAATCTATGTCTTTTTATTGGCGATTTTAGTCCACTGATGTTAAGAGATATTAAGGAAGTATGATTGTTGTTTTCTGTTATTTGGTTGTTAAGGGTGGAATTATGTTTATGTGACTATTTTCTTTTGGGTTTGTTGGAAGAAGATTACTTTCTTAGTTTTTCTATGGTGTAGTGTCCCTCCTTTTGTTGGAGTTTTCCTTCTAGCATCCTCTGTAGGAATGGATTGGTAGATAGATACTGTTTGAATTTGGTTTTGTCCTGGAATACTTTGGTTTCTCCATCTATGTTGATTGAGAGTTTTGCTGAGTATAGTAATCTGGGAGGGCATTTGTTTTCTCTAAGGATCTGTGTGACATCTGCCCAGGATATTCTGGCTATTATACTCTCTGGTGAGAAGTCTGGTATAATTCTAATAGGTCTGCCTTTGTATGTTATTTGACCCTTTGCCCTTAAAGCTTTTAATATCTTTCTTTGCTTTGTGCATTTGGTGTCTTGATTATATAATGGGGGGAATTTAATTTCTAATCTAGTCTTTTTGGAGTTCTGCAGGCTTCTTGGATGTTCATGGGTAGCTCTTTTTTTAGGTTAGGAAAGTTTTCTTCTACATTTTTTTTTTAATATTTACTGGCCCTTTAAATTGGAAATCTTCACTCTCTTTTATACATATAATCCTTAGGTTTGGTCTTCTTATTGTGTCCTGGATTTCCTGCATATTTTGCTTTAGGAGCTTTTTGGTTTTTGCATTTTCTTTGCCTGTTGTATCAATATTTTCTTTTTTATTGATATATTTTTTATTTACATTTCAAATGATTTCCCCTTTTCTGGGTCCCCACTCCCCACAAGTCCCATAAGCACTCTTCCCTCCCCCTGTTCCTCCATCTACCCCTTCCCGATTCCATGTTCTGGAATTCCCCTATACTCTTGCACTGAGTCTTTCCAGAACCAGGGGCCACTCCTCCATTCCTTTTGGACATCATTTAATATGTGGATTATGTCTTGAGTACTCAAAGTTTCTAGGCTAATATCCACTTATTAGTGAGCGCATACCATGATTGATCTTTTGAGACTGAGTTACCTCACTTAGTATGATGTTCTCCAGCTCCATCCGTTTGACTAAGAAATTCATGAATTCATTGTTTCTAGTGGCTGAATAGTATTCCATTGTATAATATACCACATTTTTTGTATCCATTCCTCCGTTGAAGGACACCTGGGTTCTTTCCAGCTTCTGGCTACTACAAATAGGGCTGCTATGAACATAGTGGAGCATGCGTGCTTATTGCATGCTGAAGAATCCTCTGGGTATATGCCCAGGAGTGGTATAACAGGGTCCTCCAGAAGTGTCATGCCCAGTTTTCTGAGGAACCGCCATACTGATTTCCAAAGTGGTTGCACCATCTTGCAATCCCACCAGCAGTGGAGGAGTGTTCCTCTTTCTCTACATCCTTGCCAACACCTGCTGTCTCCTGAGTTTTTGACCTTAGCCATTCTGACTGGTGTGAGGTGAAATCTCAGGGTTGTTTTGATTTGCATTTCCCTAATGATTAATGATGTTGAACATTTCCTAAGGTGTTTCTCAGCTCTCCGAAGTTCTTCATGAGAAAATTCATTGTTTAGCTCCGTACCCCACTTTTTTTTTTATTCGATATAATTTATTTACATTTCAAATGACTTCCCCTTTTCTAGCCCCCCCACTCCCCGAAAGTCCTGTAAGCCCCCTTCTCTTCCCCTGTCCTCCCACCCACCCCTTCCCACTTCCCCATTCTGGTTTTGCTGAGTACAGTTTCACTGAGTCTTTCCAGAACCAGGGGCCACTCCTCCTTTCTTCTTGTACCTCATTTGATGTGTGGATTATGTTTTGGGTATTCCAGTTTTCTAGGTTAATATCCACTTAATAGTGAGTGCATACCATGATTCACCTTTTGAGTCTGGGTTACCTCACTTAGTATGATATTCTCTAGCTCCATCCATTTGCCTAAGAATTTCATGAATTCATTGTTTCTAATGGCTGAATAGTACTCCATTGTGTAGATATACCACATTTTTTGCATCCACTCTTCTGTTGAGGGATACCTGGGTTCTTTCCAGCATCTGGCAATTATAAATAGGGCTGCTATGAACATAGTAGAACATGTATCCTTATTACATGGTGGGGAGTCTTCTGGGTATATGCCCAGGAGTGGTATAGCAGGATCTTCTGGAAGTGAGGTGCCCAGTTTTCGGAGGAACCGCCAGACTGATTTCCAGAGTGGTTGTACCAATTTGCAACCCCACCAGCAGTGGAGGAGTGTTCCTCTTTCTCCACACCCTCTCCAACACCTGCTGTCTCCTGAATTTTTAATCTTAGCCATTCTGACTGGTGTAAGATGAAATCTTAGGGTTGTTTTGATTTGCATTTCCCTAATGACTAATGAAGTTGAGCATTTTTTAAGATGCTTCTCCACCATCCGAAGTTCTTCAGGTGAGAATTCTTTGTTTAACTCTGTACCCCATTTTTTAATAGGGTTGTTTGGTTTTCTGGAGTCTAACTTCTTGAGTTCTTTATATATATTGGATATTAGCCCTCTATCTGATGTAGGATTGGTGAAGATGTTTTCCCAATTTGTTGGTTGCCGATTTGTCCTCTTGATGGTGTCCTTTGCCTTACAGAAACTTTGTAATTTTATGAGGTCCCATTTGTCAATTCTTGCTCTTAGAGCATACGCTATTGGTGTTCTGTTCAGAAACTTTCTCCCTGTACCGATGTCCTCAAGGGTCTTCCCCAGTTCGTACCCCACTTTTTAATGGGGTTATTTGGTTCTCTGGGTTCTACCTTCTTGAGTTCTTTGTATATATTAGATATTAGCCCTCTGATTTAGGGTTGGTGAAGATCCTTTCCCAATCTGTTGGTTGACATTTTGTCCTTTTGACAGAGTCCTTTGCCTTACAGAAACTTTGTAGTTTTATGAGGTCCCATTTGTCAATTCTTGATCTTAGAGCATAAGCTATTGGTGTTCTATTCAGGAACTTGTCCCCTGTGCCCATGTCCTCCAGGGTCTTCCCCAGTTTCTTTTCTATTATTTTCAGTGTGTCAAGTTTTATGTGGAGGTCCTTGATCCATTTGGAGTTGAGCTTAATACACGGAGAAAAGAATGGATCGATTCACATTCTTCTGCAGGCTGACCTCCAATTGAACCAGCACCATTTGTTGAAAAGACTATCTTTTTCCCACTGGATGCTTTCAGCTCCTTTGTCGAAGATAAAGTGACCATAGATATGTTGGTTCATTTCTGGGTCTTCAATCCTATTCCACTGATCCGCTTGCCTGTCATTGTAATAATATCATGCAGTTTTTATCACTATTGCTCTGTAGTAAAGTTTAAAGTCTGGGATACTGAATCCCCCTGAAGTTCTTTTACTGTTGAGAATAGTTTTAGCTATACTGGGTTTTTTGTTATTCCAGATGAATTTGAGAATTGCTCTTTCTAACTCTATGAAGAACTGGGTTGGGATTTTTATGGGGATAGCATTGAATCTGTAGATTGCCTTTGGCCATTTTAACTATATTAATCCTGCCAATCCACGAGCATGGAAGATTTTAACATTTTTTGAGATCTTCTTTGATTTCCTTCTTCAGAGATCTGAAGTTCTTGTCATATAGGTCTTTCACTTGTTTGGTTAGAGTCACCCCAAGATACTTTATGCTGTTTGTAGCTATTGTGAAGGGTGTCATTTCCTTACTTTCTTTCTCAGTCTGCTTGTCCTTTGAGTATATAAAAGCTACTGATTTGCTTGTGTTGATTTTGTAGCCAGCCACTTTGCTTAAGTTGTTTATCAGCTATAGGAGTTCTCTAGTAGAGTTTTTAGGGTCACTTAAGTATACTATCATATCATCTGCAAATAGTGATAGTTTGACTTCTTCCTTTCCAATTTGTATCCCTTTGACTTTCTTATGTTGTCTAATTGCTCTAGCTAGGACTTCAAGAACTATATTGAAAAGATATGGAGAGAGGGGGCAGCCTTGTCTAGTCCCTGATTTTAGTGGGATTGCTTCAAGTTTCTCTCCATTTAGTTTGATGTTGGCTACCGGTATGTTGTATATTGCTATTACTATGTTTAGATATGGGCTTTGAATTCCTATTATTTTCAAGACTTTTAGCATGAAAGGATGCTGAATTTTGTCAAATGCTTTTTCAGCATCTAATGAAATGATCATGTGGTTTTTTCTTTGAGTTTGTTTATGTAGTGGATAGCATTGATGGATTTCCTTACATTGAACCATCCCTGCATCCCTGGGATGAAGCATACTTGATCATGTTGGATGATCATTTTGATGTGTTCTTGGATTCAGTGGGTAAGAATTGTATTGAGTATTTTTGCATTGATATTCATAAGGGAAATTGTCCTGAAATTCTCTTTCTTAGTTGGATCTTTGTGTGGTTTTGGTATCAGCATATTAGTGGCTTCGAAGAAGGAGTTGGGTAGTGTTCCTTCTGTTTCTATTTGGTGGAAAAGTTTGAAGAGTATTGGTATTAGGTCTTCTTTGAAGGTCTGATAGAATTCTGCACTGAAACGATCTGGTCCTGTGCTTTTATTGGTTGGAAGCCTATCTATGACCCCTTCTATTTCTTTAGAGGTTATGGGTCTGTTTAGATGGTCTATTTGATCCTGGTTTAATTTTGGTGATTGGTAACTGTCTAAGAAAATGTCCATTTCCTCCAGATTTTCCAGTTGTGTTGAGTACAGGTTTTTGTAGTAGGATCTGATGATTTTTTGAATTTCCTCGGTTTCTGTTGTAATATCTCCCTTTTCATTTCTAATTTTGTTAATTTGGATACTTTCTCTGTGCCCTTTGTTTAGTCTGGCTAAGGGTTTATCTATTGTTGATTTTTTTCAAAGAACCAGCTTTTGGTTTTGTTGATTCTTTGTATGGTTCTCTTGGTTTCTACTTGATTGATTTCAGCCCTGAGTTTGATGATTTCCTGTCTTCTCCTCCTGGGTGAATTAGCTTATTTTTGTATCAGGACTTTCAGTTCAATTAATCTTCTAGTGTATGCTCTCTCGAATTTCTTTTTGGAGGCACTCAAAGCTATGAGTTTTCCTCTTAGCACTGCTTTCATTGTGTCCCATAGATTTGTGCATGTTGTGCCGTCATTTTCATTAAATTCTAAGAAATCTTTGATTTCTTTCTTTATTTCTTCCTTGACCAAGGTATCATTGAGTAGAGTATTGTTCAGTTTCCATGTGTATGTGGACTTTCTGTTGCTTTTATTGTAATTAAAGACCACTTTTACTCCATAGTGATCTGATAGGAGGTATGAGATTATTTCAATCTTCTTATATTTGTTGAGGTCTGTCTTGTGACCAACTATATGATCGATTTTGGAGAAGGTACCATGAGGCGCTGAGAAAAAGGTATATTCTTTTGCTTTGGGATGAAAAGTTCTATATATATCTGCTAACTCCAATTGTTCCAAAGCTTCAATTAGTTTCACTTTCTCCCTGTTTAGTTTCTGTTTTCCTGATCTGTCTATTGGTGAGAGTGGAGTGTTGAAGTCACCCACAATTATTGTGTTAGGTGCAACGTATGCTTTGAGCTTTAGTAAAGTTTCTTTTATGAATGGGGGCACCCTTGTATTTGGGGCATAGATGTTCAGGATTAATTCTTGTTGGATTTTTCCTTTGACCAGCATGAAGTGACCTTCCAT
The DNA here is from genome assembly GCF_947179515.1 of Apodemus sylvaticus. Taxonomy (NCBI): domain Eukaryota; kingdom Metazoa; phylum Chordata; class Mammalia; order Rodentia; family Muridae; genus Apodemus; species Apodemus sylvaticus. Next base: position 144,186,086 of record NC_067495.1, on the reverse strand, counting down.
GTCTCTTTTGATGACATGAGGTTGAAAGTCAATTTTATCTGATATTAGAATGGCAACTCCGGCTTGTTTCCTGGGACCATTTGCTTATAGAATTGTCTTCCAGCCATTTACTCTCAGGTAGCTTTTGTCTTTGACACTGAGGTGTGTTTCCTGTATGCAGCAAAATGTAGGTTCCTGTTTATGTAACCAGTCTGTTAGTCTGTGTCTTTTTATTGGGGAATTGAGTCCATTGATATTAAGAGATAGTAAGGAGTAGTGGTTATTGATTCCTATCATTTTTTATTTTAATTTTATACGTGTGTGGCTATCTTCTCTGGGTTTGATAAAAGAAGCTCAATATCCTGCTTTTTCCAGGGTATAGTTTCCCTCTTTGTAATGGTGTTTTCTCCCTATTACCTTTGTAGGGCTGGGTTTGTGGAAATAAATTGTGTAAATTTGGTTTTGTCATGGAATATCTTGGTTTCTCCATCTATAGTAATTGAGCGTTTCACTGGGTATAGTAGTCTCAGCTGGCATTTGTGTTCTCCTAGAGTCTGCATGAGCTCCACCCAGTATCTTCTAGCTTTCATGGTCTCTGGTGAGAAATCTGGTGTAATTCTGATAGGTCTTCCTTTATATGTTACTTGCGCTTTTTCTCTTACTGCCCTAAGTATTCTTTCTTTGTTTAGTACATTTGGGGTTTTGATTATTATGTGACAGGAGGTATTTCTGTTCTGGTCCAGTCTGTTTGGAGTTCTGTAGGCTTCTTGTATATTCATGGGCATCTCTCTCTGTAGGTTAGGGAAGTTTTCTTCCATAATTTTGTTGAAGATATTTGCTGGCCCTTTAAGTTGTAAATCTTCACTCTCATCAATGTCTATAATCCTTAGATTTGGCTTTCTCATTGTGTGCTGGATTTGCTGGATGTTCTGGGATATAAGCTTTTTGCATTTTGCATTTTCTTTTACTGTTGAGTCAATGGTTTCTATGGTATGTTCGACATCTGAGATTCTTCTATCTCTTGTATTCTGTTGTTGATATTTGTGTCTATGGTCCCTGATTTCTTCCCAAGGTTTTCTATCTCCAAAGTTGTCTCCCTTTGTGCTTTCTTAGTTGTTTCTACTTCTCTTTTTAGATCCTGGAAGTTTTTGCTCAGTTCCGTCATTTGCTTGTTTGTGTTTTCCTCTGATTCTTTAAGAGATTTTTGTGTTTCCTCCTTCATGACTTCTGCCTGTTGATCAAAGTTCTCCTGTAATTCTTTAAGTGCTTTTCATGTTTCCTCCTTATTGGCTTTTGTATTCTCCTGAATTTCTTTCAATGATTTTTGTGTTTCCCTTGTAAGGGCTTCTAATTTTTGATCCATTTTCTCCTGAATTTCTTTAAGTATGTCCTTCATGTGTTGCTGTACCAGCATCATGACCAGTGATTTTAAATCCAAATCTTGTTTTTCTGGTGTGTTGGGGTATCCAGGACTTGCTAATGTTGGAGAATTGGGTTCAGATGCTGCCATAATGCCTTGGTTTCTGTTAGTAACGTTCCTATGTTTGCCTTTAGCCATCTAGTTCTCTCGGGTGTTAGATGGTCTTATGGTGCTTCAACCTACTATGGATCTTTAAGGTTATTTCTGCAACACTGGATGACTGGGTTTCCTCTGGCACAGATTACTGATATGCTGCCTTTCTCTTTTGTGCCTTTGGAGCCCTGCTCAGTCTTGCCTCAAGCAATGTTATACTTAGGTTGTCAAGGTCAACCAGGTGTTCTCTGTCTGCTCTATTATGGAGCTAAGATGGTGTGGTGGGGGTCACTCCCTCTGTTGATTCTCACCTAGGGCACAGGTCCCGCGATGGACTGGCTTGCAGATGAACTGTCTATGTGCTCAGTTCCTGAGTGCAGGCAGACCCCTGGTGATTTGCACCCCCAGAGATCTAAAGCTCAAGGTGATCCAGTACCTAGTGATGTTTTTCTGTCTAGGCAGGCAGCAAATATGCCTACAGGGAATCTCTTCTTCTGAAGCTCTCTGGGCAGGACATGGTTCCCACTCCTTGCGGGCTGGCAGACAAACCGCCTAAGTGTTCAGTTCCTGAGTGCAGGCAGACCCCTGGCAGTTTGCACCACCAGAGAGCTAAAGCTCAGGGTGATACAGTACCTAGTGATCCTTTTCTGTCCCAGCAGGCAGTGAATCTGGCCTTGGGGCTTCTCTCCTTCTGCAGCTCTCTTGTATCAATGTTTTCTAAGGTATCTTCTGTACCTTAGAGTCTCTCTTCTATCTCTTGTATTCTGTTGGTAATCCTTGCATCTATGACTCTTGATCTCTTTCCTAGGTTTTCTATCTCCAGTGTTGTCTCTCTTTATGTTTTCTTTTTCTTTTCTATTTCCATCTTTAGATTCTGGATTGTCTTGTTCAATTCCTTTACCTGTTTGATTGTGTTTTCATGTAATTCTTTAAGGGATATTTGTTTTTCCTCTTTAAGGGCTTCTACCTGTTTACTTGTGTTCTCCTGTATTTCTTTAAGGGAGTTATTTATTTCCTTCTTAATGTCCTCTATCAACATCATGGGATGAGATTTTAAATCCAAATCTTGCATTTGCAATGTGTTGGGATATCCAGTACTTGTTATGGTGGGAGAACTGGGATCTAATGATGCCAAGCAACCTTGGCATCTGTTTCTGTTGGTAAGTTTCTTGTGCTTGACTTTTGCTATCCGGTTCTCTGGTGTTAGTTGGTCTTGCTGTCTCTGGCTGGAGCTTGTCCCCCTCCACCACCACTCCACGCCCCCCGCCCCCATGGACCTCTAAGCCTGTGTCAGCACTCCTGGCAAGACCAGTTCTTTCCTGGGCAGGATTTGGGTGTGGAGGTCTGTCGAACAGCCTTAGCTCCTAAGTGCAGATGGAGACCAGAAGGATCCTGTCCCAGCTGTTCCACGGTTCCTGTGCCCTGTGAGCTCCTGTCCTGTCCTGCTTTGGACAGTCATTTGAAAGAAAGTGGAGATCTCACCTCTGAATCTGGGAGTGAGAGCACTCCTAGGAAACCATCTATCTTCTGGTTGGACCTGTGTACAGAGTGATGTGGAACAGTCCCAGCTCCTGGGTGTAGATGGAGACCAGAAGGATCCTGTCCCAGCTGCTCCGCTGTTGCTGTGCCCTACTTCTGATCATGCCAAATAACCTTGGTTTCTGTTGCTTACTTTCTTATGTTTTCCTCTCACCATCCGGTTATCTGTAGGTATACCTGCCCTTGCTGACTCTGACTGGAGCCTGTCCCTCCTATGTTCCTGGTTGTATCAGAACTCCTCAGAGTCTAGCTGTCTCTGTGATCCTGTGATCCTGAGATCCTGGGTGTGTCAGAGCTCCTGGGATCAAGCTGCCTCTGGGATCCTGAAATCCTGATGTGGCCAATCTCCTTAGATCCTACGATCCTGTATGTGTTAGAGCTCCTGGGATTTGAGTTTCTTCTGGATGTTATGGGACTGTGTGCAGAGCTCCTGCCCAAGGTCTGATCAGGGCACCAGCTCAGATCAAAAGGAACCTTTGCCACTGTCCAAGTGGGGGTTCCTCTGTCCCCGGATCCTGCTGGTCTCAGTTACTCTTGGTTTTTGGATGTTGGAGCAGATGTTGTGGTCTTCTTATCTATGATTCTGGGCATGTAGAGTGCCTGGGAGTCAAGCTTCTACTGGATCTTGTGAGACTAGGTGCAGAGCTCTCACCCAAGGTTTGTTCAGGGCACCTGCTCAGACAAGAAGGATGAGAATAGTCTTAAATGCAATGTTAATTGAATACATCAATGAGTCATCTTGCTGCAAGAAACAGTTTTTCCCCTATCAAAGGTAACTAGATCACCAAGGGCTATTAGTCCGTAACATCCCCTATCTCATCATCTTTAGAAATTCTATCCTGTCCACACCTCTATGTGCCCAACTACTGAACATTCTTTGGTCTTTATTCTCTATCACAGCTTTTCTCTTCATGCCAATTACGAATTGGCCAATGATCTCATTAGATTGTGAGGTAAGACACAGTTATCACATGCATTAGAATAAAATCTAAATCAACGTTCTCTTCCTGTGTGTGTTTGCTAAGCTTTTTGGGGCTATAGCACACATTTATGAAAAATGCAATTACATTACTAGGTTACATTCACATTGTCCACATGCCTCCTTGTGATACAGTGAGAATATTCTTTTCCAACCCTCTTACCTGTTACTATTCTAAGTAATGTTTCACTGACTTGATTGATTAACTAAAACTTGGCATCTCATAAACATCTATTATATAAACACATCTAGAACCAACCATTATATCGATACAATATATCCTTATGTATTAAGATTCCTTGAAAACAAATAATATATTGTAAAACAAATTACTTATGCCATTGTCATATGTCTACATTATGTGATTTGTTTGTATTCCCCTTCTTTTACATTTTCATGTACTTTAAAATAATCTCAAGTCTGTATATAAGTAAAAATGTACAATATTTCAGTCTTTCTGAATCTTGTTTATTTTATATAAGGTGATGTTCACCAGTTTTATCTATTTTCTAAAAATAACATGATTTTAAAATTGAAATATTACTAACATAATGACTAGTTGCCTTTTTCTCTAATGGTATGGGTTGATTTTGAATTATGTCATTATTACAATATTTGCAATAAATCATGATTTATTCATTGTTCTTGGTTTTCAGGAATTGGTTTACATTTCTCAGTGTCTCTATATCCATTCAAAAATATATTGTTCCATTTCCATGTTTTTATATAATTTTTGTTGTTGCCATTATACTCTAGTTTCAGTCAGAATATCATAAGATAAAAAGGGCTATTATTATTTAATTTTTTGTATTTTAATGAGTTGCATTTTGCGTAAAATTTTATGTATTTTGGACAAAGTTCCATGCTGGGAGCCTCCTGGCCTGGAGAGGGTAGTGGCGGGAGCATGGAGTAGGATTCTGTTGAAAGCTTTAAAGTCTGAGGGTCTCAGGGTTTTCTAGTTCTTTACTTGTACTGAAAGGCTAAGGATAACATCTAAAAAGTCCTAAAAACTTTCTTGCTCTTTCTGAGGTTGAAAGACTGCTGCCTTAGGTGATTAACACCTGTAGCCTAACAGGGGAGGATTAAGCAATGTGGCCTTTGTTCTATCTCAGCAGGAGCCGCTGGGCTCTAACTTTCTGCCTGCTAGTCAGAAGTCTCAGGAAGAAAATGGGACACTTAGAGAAGTGGTTATAGAGTTTATAACTAAGTTGTAAAAAGTTTCATATGAAAGCTATCTAAGGGGAAAAGGGGAAAGATCCTAAGTGGGGAAAGGGAAAAAAATTCTACTCTAAGTGGGGAAAGGCAAAAAATTCTGCTCTCTCTCCCTCATCTCTTTGCCCTCAGTACTTATACACCTTTCAGAATACATAATCACATGTTACAAAGTTCATCACACGTTCACACAAAAAATCAAATCATAAGTTGAAGTAGACATTTACAACAAAGAACGTTTACATGCATATCCATTAGGAGTAATTATCTGGCTAAACATCTATCACCTGTCTCAGCAGCCCAGGTTCACTGAATGTTTAAAACCATTAGGAAGTTATTAGTGAAGTTTTGTATAGATAAACCCAGTTAATATTTTATATTCTGTCCTAGCAGCTATAATAAATCATTAGTTCCCTTTTTATGAGCTTTGGTTAATTGTTTTGCCACCTCTTGGAATGTGCTATGAATAGGAGAAAGTCTGGTTACCATCTAAGAGCAATTAACTGGTGACACTTGTAAGACTGGCAGAGTTCTCATTGCAGTTTTAACTATCAGAAAAGGATCTAATAGCAGTCCCACTTTAAAAGACCTTAATAATCACAGATATAATTTTAGGAATTCTTTTAGGATCATCGTTAAGACTTAAGAGGTCACCTATTTGTCTACATAGCATCACTATAAGACCTCTTCGTGGATCTGCAGAGATCTGCTCTGAAGGGATGTGCTACTAATTAGTGATTGTTATATATGTTTAATAATAACAGGAAAAGCATATTAATAGCAGGAATCTTTTCCAAAATGAACCCCTTACAGTCTTGCTTAATAAGGGTGCACCTGTCACTGATTATATAACAATCTGAAGCAGGCCATTTCAGGATGATCACCTGCTAAATATTAGATTGTCCCATTATGGCACATGACAGTTCCAGGTACTGATGTTAATTTCTATAATGATGTTTGATTGTATAATCTGTAGATGTTTACTGAGTCTATTAGATCAGTCGTTTAATTTTCTCTTATGCTTATTGTTTATTGGTGACAATTTAATATTACTTATATTTATTTGTAGATATATCATTTGATATTATTTACAGTTATATATAATTTGACATTATATTTTTATATAAAATTATCATTGATATGTAGCATATAGTGCTTGTTTCCTTTATCATTGTCCATGTCATTGCATTTAATGTTGTTGCTTAGATAATGGACTTTTGTTATAATTGTAGATATATTCATAATTAGGAATACTATTCTTATAGTTCATTCTGTATCTCTCATATTTTATGTTCTCCTTTCCTATCTCCATTTTATTTTAATAGTTCTATTTCCATTTTTTTGGTTAATGTTTTAGATCTATAACTTTGAAAACTAACTCATGACTAATGTACTGATTTCAACATAGATACATTGTTTACCATGTACTTAGACCTAATAATATACTAATAAAGACTAAAGTTGAACATTTACTGCAAATATTTTTCTATGTCTACTGCTTTTCATGTTAATGTGATATTTTGGTACATATTATATTTACACTCAAAAGAAACCCTATAATACTATGTTGTAGAGTTTGCTTCTAATGACAACTCCATTTTTTTTTTTTCCGAGACAGGGTTTCTCTATGCAGCCCTGACTGTCCTGGAACTCACACTGGAGACCAGGCTGGCCTGGAATTCAGAAATCTGCCTGCCTCTGCCTCCAAAGTGCTGGGATTAAAGGTATGTGCCACCACCCCCAGCTGACAGCTGACAACTCCATTCTTATATTGAACTCATACAGTGAATTTTCATTTCATTTTTCACTATGTATTTGAGTTTTAAAATTCACATTGTTTGTGTATCTTTAGTCAGTATCTGTTTGTTAATGGATTCCAGATATGGAATTCTGTGCCTTGAGACTAGATAATTGCAGAGGGGATATGTGATTACCTGTGATTTCAGTATTGGTATGGCACCATTGATGGCATTTGCTATTGAGAATTGGTCTCTTTTTCCTGACTATATATATATACACACATATACATATTCATTGAGTAATTTTTAACTACATTCTGAGTATTTCAAATATCCTATTGTGTACAGCCATATTCTTACCCTTATCATACAGAAAGTGATGTTCCAATTTTAACTGACAATCTTATTACTTCAAATATGAGCTTTCCTTATTAATTAGTTATTCATATTTTAATGCTTTTCTGATGGCTTTTGCTATGATGGTTTATTTTTCCCATACATTTGCATTTCAGGGATTGTATGGGTCCTGTATAAAAGTTTCTATTTTATCTAAGTTCTCCAACCATGTCATGCTCTAATTTTAATTCCTCTCTAGTAGATATCTATAGATCAGGGATTATTTTGAGAATTAATATTTTGTGTACAGAAACTTAAAATTTGAATATGTCTGTTCAGGGACGCTCCTATAAGAAGTGCCTTTTAATCCTTTATTTTTGGCCAGAAGTTATTTTTTTTTATTATTTTCTATATTCTGTGTTTACATTCCAAATGATTTTCCCTTTCCCAGTTTCCCCTTCCCCATAAGTTCACTAAGTCCTCTTCCCTCCTCCCATTCTCCTATCAACCCCTTCCTACTTCTCTGTCCTGGTTCTCCCCTACAATGCTGGAACAAGCCTTTTCAGGATTCAGAACCTCTCCTTCCTTCTTCTTGGGAGTCATTTGATATGTGAATTGTGTCTTGGGTATTCAGAGTTTCTAAGATAATATCAGTGACTGTATTTCATGTGTGTTCTTTTGTGACTGGGTTAACTCACTTAGGATAATATTTTCCAGATCCAATCATTTGCCTAAGAATTTCATGAATTCATTCTTTTTAATTGCTGAGTAGTATTCCATTGTGTAGCTATACCACATTTTCTGTGTCCATTCTTATATTGAGGGGCATCTGGGTTCTTTCCAGCTTCTGGCTATTATAAATAAGGCTGCTATGAACATAGTGGAGCATGTGTCCTTTTAGCATACTGGGGAATCCTCTGGGTATATGCCCAGGAGTGGTATTGCAGGGTCCTCCGAAAGTGTTATGCCCAGTTTTCTGAAGAACAGCCAGACTGATTTCCAGCGTGGTTGTACCAACTTGCATTCCCACCAGCAGTGGAGGAGTGTTCCTCTTTCTCCACATCCTTGCCAACACCTACTGTCTCCTGAGTTTTTAATCTTAGCCATTCTAACTGGTGTAAGGTGAAATCTCAGGATTGTTTTGATTTGCATTTCCCTAATGACTAATGATGTTAAACATTTCTTAAGGTGCTTCTCAGCCATTTGAAGTTCTTTATGTGAAAATTCTTTGTTTAGCTCTGCACCCCATTTTTTAATAGGGTCATTTGGCTCTCTCCAATAGCCAACATCAAACTAAATAGAGAGAAACTTGAAGCAATCCCACTAAAATCAGGGACTAGAAAAGGCTGCCCACCCTCTATATCTTTTTAATATAGTATTTGAAGTTCTAGCTAGAGCAATTAGACAACATAAGGAGGTCAAAGGGATACAAATTGGAAAGGAAGAAGTCAAACTATCACTATTTACAGATGATATGATAGTATACTTAAGCGACACAAAAAACTCCACCAAAGAACTCCTTCAGCTGATAAACAACTTCAGCAAAATGGCTGGTTATAAAATCTCAACTCAAGCAAATCAGTAGCCTTCCTGTACTCAAAGGAGAAGCAGGCTGAGAAAGAAATTGGGGAAATCACCCTTCACAATAGCCACAAACAATATAAGTATCTTGGGGTGACTCTAACCAAATAAGTGAATGATCTGTCTGACAAGATCTTCAGGTCTCTGAAGAAGGAAATCGAAGAAGACCTCAGAAAATGGAAATTTTTTCCATGCTCGTGGATTGGCAGGATTAATATAGTAAAAATGGCCATCTTATCAAAAGCAGTCTACAGATTCAATGCAATCCCCATCAAAATCCCAACTCAATTCTTCATAGAGTTAGAAAGAGCAATTCTCAAATTCATCTGGAATAACATAAAACCTAGGATAGCTAAAACTATTCTCAACAGTAAAAGAACTTCCAGGGGAATCAGTGTACCAGACCTCAAGCAGTACTACAGAGCAATAGTGTTAAAAACTGCATGGTATTGGTACAATGGCAGGCAGGTAGATCAATGGAATAGGATTGAAGACCCAGAATGAACACACACACCTATGGCCACTTGAGCTTCGACAAAGGAGCTGAAACCATCCAGTGGAAAAAAGATAGCCTTTTCAACAAATGGTGCTGGCTCAACTGGAGGTCAGCTTGCAGAAGAATACGAATTGATCCATTCTTATCTCCTTGTACTAAGCTCAATTCCAAGTCGATCAAGGACCTCCATATAAAACCAGACTCACTGAAAGTAATAGAAAAGAAACTGGGGAAAACCCTTGAGGACATGGGCACAGGGGAAAAGTTCCTGAACAGAACACCAATAGCTTATGCTCTAAGATCAAGAATTGACAAATGGGACCTCATAAATTTACAAAGTTTCTGTAAGGCAAAGGACACTGTCAAGTAGACAAAACAGCAACCAACAAATTGGGAAAGGATCTTCACCAACCCTACATCTGACAGAGGGTTGCTTTTTTGAACAAGGTGAGTGATTCTACATCATTATTCACCTGTCTATGTTTAGTGTACATAGCAACAGTCTGAGAAGTTATATGACAATTAAATGTATAAAAGGAAGAAGGAAAGAATTTTTATTAGGAAAAAATCATTGTTTTTCCTTTTCTGTTGATATATATATATATATATATATATATATATATATATATATATAGTAAATATTATGTCTGCATACAAGTCTGTGTGCCATATGCATGTCCAGTTCCTGAAAAGACTGGGAAAGGGAAAGAGAAAGCCCCTGGTACTGGAGTTATAGCAACTTGTGTGGTACTATGTGACTGCTGGGAATTGGCCCAAGGTCCATTCCAAGAGCAGTCAGTGTTATTAACTGTTGAGTCACTCCAGACCCCATCATGCATATTTTTATAATCACAATAAATATTGCAATTAACTCAGTGTTCACAAGTTTAGAAACAGAAAATTTAGGAAAAGAAAAATATGCTTATACTAATTCATTATAGTATTTTAGTCTGTATCATTTAACCCTCTTACATTAACTATATAATGCTGATATTATATGAAATTTAGTTTAAGGAGAATAATACATAAACTGTATGGTGGTTTGAATGAGAATGGCTCTCATATATTCCCACCTTGATGATCTTGGACTCACCTACTGAAACAGAATTCAAGTCCACAATGAATACTCTTTCTTTTCATAATTTTCCTTGGTAATGTTTCCTCTTCTCAGCAATATAGAAATAAGTAGGAAAAGTGCAGTTATAAAGATATTAATTTTAAAATATCCTACTGCAACATTTTAATATAATTTACTGAAAAAGGGAAACTCTACACTTAAAGTCAAACATGAATGCATTACTCCAATTACTTTTAGGAGTTCAAGTTCCAAAAGTTGTAGGATTCCAACAATATTATTAAAGTAGTTTGTCAAATCTTTTTAGTGAACAACCATACATTTTGACAGGGGAGGCAAAGAGGGGAAAGGGCCTAGGTGAGAGAGGGAATTGGAAGAGGAAGAGTGGAGCAAGCTCAGGTATTGGGGAAGACAGAAAGTAAACCCAGAGGGCCAGGAGAATGAATAATATGCAGCTGAAGGGGAGAGGGGAAACTTCTAGAAAATCCTAGAGACCTGGATTTGAGGAACTCCCAGGATTCAATGTGGATAACATTAGTCAACAGTGGGGAGATGGAACCTGAAGATATCACCTCCAGTAGATAGACAGGGACCCCAGTAGAAGAATGGGATCACCAAGCTACCATCAAAAACTTTGACCCAGAATTGCTTCGGTCTAAAAGAAATGCAGGTAAAAAATGGAGTAGAGTTTGAAGGAAAAGCCATCCATTGACCAGCCCAATTTGTGATCTGTCCCATTGGTGGGCACAAACTCTGATGCTGTGTTGTGCTTTCAAACAGAAACCTAGTATGTCTGTCCTCTGAGAAGCTCTAACAGAACCTAACTGACACAGATAAAGATATTAAAGTTAACCATTCCACTGAGGTCCAGAACCCCTATAGAAGTTAGATAATGGATTGAAGGAGTTGAAGGGGATGGCAACCCCATAGGAAGACCAACAGTAACAAGTAACCCTAATACTTCAGCACCCAGAGACTACAGAAGAGCACATACAGGCTAGTCTGTGGCCCATGGCACATATGTAGCAGAGGACTGCCTTCTCTGGCCTCAGTTGGAGATGCCGGAATCCTGTAGACACTACTTGCTGTCCCAGGGACTGGGGATGCAAGGGGTGGGGGTGGGGAGATAAAGTGGATGGGTGAGGGGGAGGGTGGGTGGGTATGGTGAGTGGGTTGGGGGAGCACCCTCTAGAGGCAACATTTGAAAAGTAATCATTAAAGCAATTTAAAACAATAAAAAATTAATAAAAGAAAAATCTTAATGAAGTCAATGATTTTCTAACTTATAAAAGTTAAACGAGGATCAGGAAAATTGTTTAAATATTTCTATAACTCCTAATGAAATAAAAACCATCATTAGAATGTCCAAACCAAAAATTGCCCAGTGCCAGATGATTTTAGGGCATAATTCTATCAGACTTCCTTTTTTTCTTTTTCTTTTCTTTTCTCTTCTGTTTTGATTTTGTTTTGTTTTGTTTTTTTTTTATTAGATACTTTATTTACATTTTGAATGTTATCCCATTTTCTTGTTTCCCCTCTGAAAACCCCCAATCCCATCTCCCCACCCCATGCTCATTAACCCACCCACTCCTGCTTCCCTGTACTGGCATTCTCCTATGCTGGGGCATCGAGCCTTCACAGGACCAAGGGCTTCTCCTCTTACTAATGATCAAGGCCATCCTCTAATACCTGTGTGACTGGAGCCATGGGTCCCTTCATGTGTACTCTTTGGTTGGTGGTTTACTGGGAGTTCTGGGAGTACTGGGTGGTTCATATTGTTGTTCCTTCCACAGGGCTGCAAACCCTGTCAGCTCCTTGGGTCCTTTTTCTGGCTCCAACATTGGGGACCCTGTGCTCAGTCCAATGAATAGATCTGAGCATCCACTTCTGTATTTGGCAGGCACTGGCAGAGCCTCTTAGGAGACAGCTATACCATGCTCCTGTCAGCAAGCACTTGTTGGCATCCACAGCAGTGTCTGAGTTTGATAACTGTATATGGGATGGATTCCCAGGTAGGGCAGTGTCTGGATGGCCTTTCCTTCAGTCTCTACTCCACACTTTGTCTCTGTATCTCCTCCCATGGCTATTTTGATTCCCCCTTCTAAGAAGGACTGAAATATCCATACTTTGGCCTTCTTTCTTCTATAGGTTAATGTGGTCTGTGAATTCTCAACAGATACAAGAAGAATGAACTAAGGCTGGTCTTAAATAAAAACAAAAATAATAGAAAGCCCACATACACATGGAAGCTGAACAACATTCTACTTAATGATAACCCGGTTAAGGAAGAACTAAAGAAAAAAAAGACTTTTTAGAATTTAATGAAAATTAAGCCACAACATACCCAAACATATAGGACACAAATAAAGCAGTGCTAAGAGAAAAAATCATAGCTCTGAGTGCCTCCAAAATTAAACGGGAGAGAGCATACTCTAGTAGCCTAAAAGCTCTAGAAAAAAAGAAGCAAATACACCCAAAAGAGTAGATGACTAGAAATCAAACCAGGGGCTGAAATCAACCAAGTAGAAACAAAAAGAAGTATATAAAGAATCAACCAAACCAGGAATTGGTTCTTTGAGAAAATCAACAAGATAGATAAACCCTTAGCCAAACTAACAAGAGGGCCCAGAGACAGTATCCAAATCAACAAAAGCAGAAATGAAATGGGAGAGATAACACCAAAAACTGAGGAAATCCAAAAAATCATCAGATCCTTCTACAAAAGCCTATAAACAAAACTGGATGAAATGTACAATTTTCTAGACAGATATCATTTACCAAAGTTAAATCAGGATCAGGTAAATGATATACCAGACTTTCAAGGAAGAGCTAATACGAATACTCCTCAAACTAGTCCACAAAATAGAAACAAAAGGAACACTGCTATACTCATTCTATGAGACCACAGTCACCCTGATACTTAAACCACACAAAATCTCTAAAAAGGAAGAGAACTTCATACTGATTTCTCTTATGAAATTTGATGAAAAAATACTCAATAAAATACTTGTGAACTTAATCCAGGAAAACATCAAAAATATCTTCCAATATGATCAAGTAGGCTTCATCCAAGGGAATCAAGGATGGCTCAATATACATAAATCCATCAACATAATCCACCATATAAACAAACTGAAAGAAAAAAAAGACCACATGGTCATCTTCTTAGATGCTGAAAAGGCCTTTGACAAAATCCAACACTTCTTCATGTTAATAGTATTAGAGAAATCAGTGATCAAGCTAAATGGAGAGAAACTTAAAGCAGCACCTCCACTAAAATCAGGGAGAAAACAAGGCTGGTCATTCTCTCCCTATCATTTCAATATAGTACTTGAAGATATAGCTAGAGCAATAAGGCAACTGAAGGATATCAAGGGGATACAAACTGAAAGGGAAGAAGTCAAAGTATCTCATTTGTGAATGATATATAATGTACATGAACAACCTCCAAAATTCTCCCAGAGAATTCCTACAGCTGATAAACACCTTCAGCAAACTGGCTGGATACAAAATTAATTCAAAGACCTGGGATAAGGGAGGCACCCAAAAATCAATGGTTGTATCCTTAGCTGTAACTATCTATATTGGGCATAAGGAACCTGAAGAGGCCATTTCCTGTAGCCAGGTAGGAACCTCAATGTAGAGATGGGACTCCAACCCACCCACCAAACTTTTGACTCCAAATTTATACTGTCTTTAAAAAAATGCAGGGACTATGGGTAGAGCAGAGTCTGATGAAATGGCCAACCAATAACTGGCCTTACTTGAGACCCATCCAATGGACAAGCATCCATTCTTGAAACTATTAATGATATTCTGTTATACATGCAGATAGGAGTCCAACATGGCTGTCCTCTGAGAGGCTGCACCCATTAGCAGACTCAAACAGATCCAGACACCTACAGCGAAATAGTGTGTGGAGCTTGAGGACTCTTAAGAAAGAATATAATGAAGGATTGTGGGCTACAAAGGGGATAGGAACTCCACAGGAAGACCATCAAAGTCAACTAACCTGGACCATTGGTACTCTCAGAGTCTGAACCATACAACCAACATTCACAGCCTGGACCTAAGCCTCCCTGCACATATCTAGCAGATGTGTAGCTTGGCTTCATGTGGGTCTCAAACAACTGGAGTGTGGGGTATCCCAAAAGCTGTTGCCTATATGTAGGATATGTTCTTCTAGTTGATACCTTGTCTGGCCTCTGTGGGAGAGGATGTGCCTAGCCAAGCAGGGACTTGATGTGTCAGGGTGGGGGAATACCCAGTGTTGCTCAGAGGAGAAGGGTAAGGGAGATGGGGGAAAGGATTGTTGGAGGGGGTGATGGGGAAGAAGGCAGTGAGCAGGATGTAAAGCAAATTAATAAAAATAAGTAAATAAAAATAAAATAAATTATTAACTGGCAAAAATAAATCATACACTCATTAATTTCTTTAACAACCATGCTTACATTATAACTTCTTACTGATACTAGAAGTCAAAGAAAACTTAGATCTTAAAAGTAATAAAAAAACTCTGTTATAGTTGGTAGTCAATTTTTCTAATACAGAGTGAAATTCATTCCACTAATATTTCATACTTAAAAATGAGAAAATTGTATATTTTATGAGTTAATTTTAAAAAGCTCAAATGAAACATATTGCTTGGATAATATTTAAAAGTATAAGCAATTTGCCCATTACCTTTTATATGAATTAAAAGGAAAAAGAATCTACTGATTTCATTAAACCTGTAGAGGAGACAGCTATAGGAAGTTTATGAAGACAATTGGATGAACATAAGATTAAAATATATATCCGATATGCATTATGCATAGAAATGAGGAAAATTAGTGCAAGTAATATTAGTAAGTTTAAAATGTACCCTGATTAAATCTTACACTCAGATGGCCTTGATTCTAAACAGATAAACTAAATAATTCAAGCATGCTTCATAATTGTTGTGTAAATGAAATGGGAACATGAATACAGCTTCATTTCCACACCTGGCTCATTTTATCAATTGAATTAGGCATGCTATTGTTATTGTTAGTAGTTTCATTATTATTATTTGCATATAATTAGGCATAAATTATTCACCATAAATTTATTCTATGAGTTTGTGATTTATTATCATCTATAACCTCCTCATATTGATTTAAAGTTCATTTCAATTCAGTTGTTAGTAGCTATTGCTTAATACCTGTTAATTTTCTAGGCACTAAAATTAGGACAAAAGTTCTGATCAAAGAATTGTGCAAAGGAGTTATATTTGTGTAAAGAAATGCTCTCACAGGATAAATCAAATATACAGTGATGAAAAGATACATATTTTATTAAAATTAAAATTTCCATTTTGAGGACAAATACATAGTATTCATAGCAATAGTATTACAGAAAAATAAAATTGTGAGAAGGGATATAGATGTTAACATCTTTATATCTCACAGGAATTATCATGAAATACTACTATTCACAGAGTGAAGATTTTGGCACAAGTATGTGTCATTATACACAAGTCACTACCAGTTTTTGAAAGAAAATTATTGGTTTGTTATATTTTTTGGTAACAACTGAATACTGTTTCATAGTACTACAAATCACTTATAAACATAGTTGCTTTTTTTTGTAAATTGAAAGCTATCTTGTCCACAGAGATACAAAATTGTATAAGAATTACAAGACTCTATCATCAAATGGAAGTGAAATTATTCATTAATTTTTCACGTTACATAAAGAAGAGGCACGATCTTTGTCCCTAGCTGGACTAGTCAGGCCACCCCAGGTACTGAGCTATCCAGAGTGTAAGACCTTGGGGGATGCAGACAACCGAGCTGCTGCCTGCTGCCTGCTGCCTGCACCTAGGAACTGGGAGAACAGTGGCACCTCCATGGACCGCAAGAAGCAGGTACTCTGCCCTGCAGAGAAGGCAGAGTCACCATCTTTGTCCCCAGCAGGACCAGACAGGCCACTCCAGGTACTTAGCTATCCCGAGTGTAAGATCCCGGGGGACTCACACAACTGAGCTGTGGGTTGCTGCCTGTGCCTAGGAACTGGGAGAGCAGCAGTTCCTCTGAGGGCCAGCCTGACATGGGTACTCTGCCCTGGGGAGAAGGCAGAGTCACCATCTTTGTCCCCAGCCAGATGAGACAGGCCACCCCAGGCACTGAGCTATCCTGAGTCTAGGACCTCTGGGGTTGCAGGCAACTGAGCTGCTGGCTGCCGCCTGCACCCAGGAACTGGGAGAGCAGAGGTTCCTCTGTGTGCCAGTCAGTCATGGGGCCAGTGCCCTGAGGGATCCCCGCTGTCATCCTCACTCTCTGACAGAGCAGACAGGCAGTACAAGGTTCAGTCCACAGAGACAACCTGAGCATAACATTGCTTGAGGCAGTACACACCAGGGCTCCAACAGCACCCAAGAGGAGGGCAGCTCATCACCAATCTCTGACAGGGTTAACCCAGCCATCCAGTGTTATGGAAATAGCCCTACAGCCTCACAGGAGGCTCAAACACCAGCCAGAGACAAGACCAACTAACACCAGAGATAACAAGATGGCAAAGGGCAAACACAGGAACACTACTAACAGAAATCTAGGCAATATGGCAGTGTCTGAACAAAACTCTCCAACATTAGCAAGTCCTGGTTACACAAACACACCAGAAAAATAAGATTTGGATTTAAAATTGTTGTTCATGATGCTGCTAGAAGAATACAAAAAGGACATAAATGAAACTCTTAGAGAAGTACAGGGGAACATGAATAAGCTAGAAACCCGTATAATGGAAACACAACAATCACTTACAGAAATTCAGGAGACTAAGGCTCAAGAGATAGAAGCCAATAAAGAAGAAACACACACACACACACACACACAAAACTTAAAGAAATGCAGGAGAAAGTGAATCAAATGGCAGAAGTCATGAAAGAGGAAACACAAAATTCTCTTAAAGAAGTAAAGGAAAACACAAACAAACAAATGAAGGAACTGAGCAAAACCATCCTGGACCTAAAAACAGAAGCAGAAATAACTAAGAAATCACAAAGAGAGACAACTTTGGAGATAGAAAACCTTGAGAAGAAATCAGGGGCCATAGATGCAAATATCAATAACAGAATACAAGAGATGGAAGAAAGAATCTCAGATGCTGAAGATACCACAGAAACCATTGACTCAACAGTCAAAGAAAATGCAAAATGCAAAAAGCTGTATCCCAGAACATCTAGGAAATCCAGGACACAATAAGAAGACCAAACCTAACGATTATAGGTATAGATGAGAGTGAATATTTACAACTGAAAGGGCCAGCAATTATCTTCAACAAAATTATGGAAGAAACCTTTCCCAACTCAAAGAGAGAGATGCCCATGAATATACAAGAAGCCTACAGAACTACAAACAGACTGGACCTGAGCAGAAATACCTCTCGTCACATAATAATCAAAACCCCAAATGTACTAAACAAAGAAAGAATATTAAAGGCAGTAAGAGAAAAAGGCCAAGTAACATATAAAGGAAGGCCTATCAGAATCACATAAGACTTCTCACCAGAGACCATGAAAGCTAGAAGATCCTGGGCAGAGCTCATGCAGACTCTAAGAGAACACAAATGTCAGCCAAGACTACTACACTCAGCAAAACTCTCAATCACCATAGATGGAGAAACCAAGATATTCCATGACAAAACCAAATTTACACAATATGTTTCCACAAACACAGCTCTACAAAGAAGAATAGGAGGAAAACTCCAATACAAGGAGGGAAACTACACCCTGGAAAAAGCAAGAAAGCTATCTTCTTTAATCAAACCTAAAAGGAGATAACCACTCAAATATAAAATTAACATCAAAAATGACAGGAAGTAATAATCAATATTCTTTAATATCTCTTTTTTCTTTTTTTATTGATATATTTATTTACATTTCAAATGATTTCCCCTTTTCTGGACCCCCACTCCCCGAAAGTCCCATCAGTCCCCTTCCCTCCCCCTGTTTTCCCACCCAACCCTTCCCAATTCCCTGTTCTGATTTTGTTCTATACTGCTTCACTGAGTCTTTCCAGAGCAAGGGGCCACTCCTCCGTTCTTCTTGTACCTCATTTGATGTGTGGATTATGTTTTGGGTATTCCAGTTTTCTAGGTTAATATCCACTTATTAGTGAGTGCATACCATGATTCATCTTTTGAGTCTGGGTTACTTGACTTAGTATGATGTTCTCCAGCTCCATCCATTTGCCTAAGAATTTCATGAATTCATTGTTTCTAATGGCTGAATAGTACTCCATTGTGTAGATATACCACATTTTTTGCATCCACTCTTCTGTTGAGGGATACCTGGGTTCTTTCCAACTTCTGGCAATTATAAATAGGGCTGCTATGAACATAGTGGAACATGTATCCTTATTACATATATCTTTTGGATATATGCCCAGGAATATCTCTTAACATCAATGGACTCAATTACACAATAAAAAGATATAGACTAATAGACTGGATAAGGAAACAGGACCCTTCATTTTGCTGCATACAGGAAACACACCTCAGTGTGAAAGACAAACACTACCTTAGAGTAAAAGGCTGGAAGACAATTTTACAAGCCAATGGTCTCAAGAAACAAGCCGGAGTAGTTATTCTAATATCAGATAAAATTGACTTTCAACCTAAAGTCATCAAAAGAGACACTGAGGGACACTTCTTGCTGGTCAAGAAAAATCCACCAAGAAGAACTTTCAATTCTGAACATCTATGCACCAAATGCAAGGGCACCCTCATTCGTAAAAAAAAAAAACTTTACTAAAGCTCAAAGCACACATTGCACCTAACATAATAATTGTGGGGGACTTCAACACTCCACTCTCCTCAATGGACCGATCAGGAAAACAGAAACTAAACAGGGACACTGTAAAACTAATTGAAGCTTTGGACCAATTGGATTTGATTGATATTTATAGAACATTTCACCCTAAAGCAAAAGAATATACCTTTTTCTCAGCACCTCATGATTCCTTCTCCAAAATCTACCTTATAATTGGTCACAAGACAGATCTTAACAAATATAAGAAGATTGAACTAATCTCATGCCTCCTATCAGATCACTATGGAGTAAGAGTGGTCTTCAATAGCAACAAAAACAACAAAAAGTCCACATACATATGGAGGCTAAACAATACTCTACTCAATGACACCTTGTCCAAAGAAGAAATAAAGAAAGAAATCAGAGACGTTTTAGAATTTAATGAAAATGAAGACACAATATACCCAAATCTTTGGGACACAATGAAAGCAGTTCTAGGAGGAAAACTCATAGCCCTGAGTGCCTACAAAAAGAAACTGGAGAGAGCATACATTAGCAGTTTAACGACACACCTGAAAGCCCTGGAACAAAAAGAAGCCAATTCATCCAGGAGGAGTAGAAGACAGGAAATCACCAAACTCAGGGTTGAAATCAATCAAGTGGAAACAAAGAGAACCAGACAAAGAATCAAGGAATTCAGGAGCTAGTTCTTTGAGAAAATCAACAAGATAGATAAACCCTTAGTCAGACTGACCAAAGGGCACAGAGAAAGTTCCAAATTAACAAAATTAAAAATGAAAAGGGGAATATAACAACAGAAACTGAGGAAATTCAAAAAATCATCAGATCCCACTACAAAAGCCGATACTCAACACAACTGGAGAATCTGGAGGAAATGGACATTTTCCTACACAGATACCAAATACCAAAATTAAATCAGGACCTAATAGATCATCTAAACAGTCCCATAAACCCTAAAGAAAATAGAAGTGTCTTCCAACCAAAAAAAAGCACAGGACCAGATGGTTTCAGTGCAGAATTCTATCAGACCCTCAAAGAAGACCTAATACTCTTCAAACTATTCCACAAAATAGAAAAAGAAGGAACACTACCCAGTTCCTTCTACGAAGCCACAATTACACTGATACCAAAACCACACAAAGATCCAACAAAGAAAGAGAACTTCAGACCAATTTCCCTTATGAACATCGATGCAAAAATAATAAATAAAATTCTTGCCAACCGAATCCAAGAGCACATAAAAACGATTATCCACCATGATCAAGTAGGCTTCATCCCAGGGATGCAGGGTTGGTTCAATATACAGAAATCCATCAATGCAATCCACTACATAAACAAACTCAAAGTAAAAAAACATATGGTCATTTCATTGGATGTTGAAAAGGCATTTGACAAAATTCAGCATCCTTTCATGCTTAAAGTTTTGAACGAACGGGAATTCAAGGCCCATACCTAAACATAGTAAAAGCAATATACAGCAAAGTGGTAGCCAACATTAAACTAAATGGAGAGAAATTTAAAGCAATCCCACTAAAATCAGGGACTAGACAGGGCTGCCCCCTTTCTTATTATCTTTTCATTATTGTACTCGAGGTACTTGCTTGGGCAATTAAACAACATAAGGAGGTCAAAGTGATACAAATTGGAAAGGAAGAAGTCAAACTATCATTATTTGCAGATGATATGATAGTCTACCTAAGTGACACAAAAAACTCCACTAGAGAACTCCTACATCTGATAAACAACTTCAGCAAAGTGGTAGGTTATAAAATCAACTCAAGCAAATCAGTAGTCTTCCTATACTCAAAGGATAAGCAGGCTGAGAAAGAAAATAGGGAAATGACACCCTCACAATAGCCACAAACAGTATAAAGTACCTTGGGGTGACTCTTACCAAACATGTGAAAGAGATTTATGACAAGAACTTCAAGACTCTGAAGAAGGAAATGGAAAAAGACCTCAAAAAGTGGAAAAATCTCCCATGCTCATGGATCGGCAGGATCAATATAGTTAAAATGGCCATTTTGCCAAAAGCAATATACAGATTCATCGCAATACCCATCAAAATCCCAACTCAATTCTTCATAGAGTTAGAAAGAGCAATTCTCAAATTCATCTGGAATAACAAAAAACCCAGGATAGCTAAAACTATTCTCAAAAACAAAAGAAATTCTGGGGGAATCAGTACCCCTGACCTCAAGCAATATCACCAAGCAATAGTGTTAAAAACTGCATGGTATTGGTACAGTGACAGGCAGGCAGATCAATGGAACAGGATTGAATATCAAGAAATGAACCCACACACATATGGCCACTTGATCCTTGACAAAGGGACTGAAAACATCTAATGGAAAAAAAAGCCTTTTCAACAAATGGTGCTGGTTCAACTGGAGGTCAGCATGCAGAAGAATGCGAATTGATCCATCCTTGTCTCCTTATACTAAGCTCAACCCCAAATGGATCAAGGACCTCCACATAAAGCCAGACACACTGAAGTTAATAGAAAAGAAACTGGGGAAGACCCTTGAGGACATCGGTACGGGGGAAAGTTCCTGAACAGAGCACCAATAGCTAGCATATGCTCTAAGATCAAGAATTGACAAATGGGACCACATAAAATTACAAAGTTTCTTAAGGCAAAGGACACCATCAAAAGGACAAATAGGCAACCAACAAATTGGGAAAAGATCTTCACCAACCCTACATCAGATAGAGGGATAATATCCATTATATACAAAGAACTAAAGAAGTTAGACCCCAGAAAACTAAATAACCCTATTAAAAATGGGGTACAGAGCTAAACAATGAATTTTCACTGGAAGAACTTCAAATGGTTGAGACGCATCTTAAAAAATGTTCAGCTTCATTAGGCAAATGTAAATCAAAACAACCTTGAGATTTCACCTTACACCAGTCAGAATGGCCAAGATTAAAAATTCAGGAGACAGCAGGGGTTGGCGAGGATGTGGAGAAAGAGGAACACTCCTCTACTGTTGGTGGGGTTGCAAATTGGTACAACCACTCTGGAAATCAATCTGGCTGTTCCTCAGAAAACTGGGCAAGTCACTTCTGCAAGATCCGGCTATACCACTCCTGGCCACTTCTGGAGGACCCTGCTATACCACTCCTGGGCATATACCCAGAGGATTCCCCAGCATGTAAATAAGGATACGTGTTCCACTATGTTCATAGAAGCCCTATTTAGAATAGCCAGAAGCTGGAAAGAACCCAGGTATCCCTCAACAGAAGAATGGATGCAAAAAATGTGGTATATCTACACAATGGAGTACTATTCAGCCATTAGAAACAATGAATTCATAAAATTATTTTTTTAATTTATTGATATATTTATTTACATTTCAAATGATTTCCCCTTTTCTGGACCCCCACTCCCCGAAAGTCCCATCAGTCCCCTTCCCTCCCCCTCTTTTCCCACCCAACTCTTCCCACTTCCCTGTTCTGATTTTGCTCTATACTGCTTCACTGAGTCTTTTCCAAACAAGGGGCCACTCCTCCGTTCTTCTTGTACCTCATTTGATGTGTGGATTATGTTTTGGGTATTCCAGTTTTCTAGGTTAATATCCACTTATTAGTGAGTGCATACCATGATACACCTTTTGAGTCTGGGTTACCTCACTTAGTATGATGTTCTCTAGCTCCATCCATTTGCCTAAGAATTTCATGAATTCATTGTTTCTAATGGCTGAATAGTACTCCATTGTGTAGATATACCACATTTTTTGCATCCACTCTTCTGTTGAGGGATACCTGGGTTCTTTCCAACTTCTGGCAATTATAAATAGGGCTGCTATGAACATAGTAGAGCATGTATCCTTATTACATGGTGGGGAATCCTCTGGGTATATGCCCAGGAGTGCAAATGGATGGAGCTGGAGAACATCATACTAAGTGAGGTAACCCAGTCTCAAAAGATCAATCATGGTATGCACTCACTAATAAGTGGATATTAGCCTAGAAAACTGGAATACCCAAAACATAATCCACATATCAAATGAGGTACAAGAAGAACAGAGGAGTGTCCCCTGGTTCTGGAAAGACTCAGTGTAGCAGTATAGGGCAATACCACGGAAGTGGGAAGTAGTGGATGGGAGAACAGGGGAAGGAAAGGGGGCTTATATGACTTTCGGGGACTGGGTGCGAGTAGAAAATCGGAAATCATTTTGAAATGTAAATAAAAAGTACTTCGAATTAAAAAATGCAAAAAAAAAGAAGAGGCACAAATGATAATAATCCCCATTTCTGTGACACTATGTTGTTATTTTGAGTCTGTGCCTGTAGCCATATAAGCAGTTTGCTAAAACCATCTAACATAGGATTGAATAAAGTTGGCTCTTCATTATAAGTAAGCACCAACTGGAATGGACAATATAGGCACTATAGAGCCTTCTTGGGATATAATTAAAACACAGTGGTGCTTATAGACCTTTTAGTAGCAAATAGGCTCATTTTTTATTTTTCTTATAGAGAATGGCAAAGTTGTACTTATGTGTTTCATGGGGTATAGAGAATAGTTTCAATGGATTGGGACTTGGGGAAAAATTACATAAGTTTGTGACAAAGATATTTGAGGAGGAGGTATAACAATAGACTATATGGGAGAAAGTTGGAAGATATTTATATTAAAGATCAGTATTTTTCAGAGGATTGTTTCAGTAAAAAAGAATTTCAAGAATCATATTTTGATTGAATACTTTTGTAGAAACCAGTCATCCTCTTTTATAATCAATGTTGTCACTGCTTAATATGAACAAAGTAGCCAGAAATGAAGATAAATGAAGATTAGTACCACAGACACTCTGTTACAGAGGCCGATATGGCTTATTGTCAATCTTCAACTGTTCGAACAGAAACCAGCACTAACACACCAATATGGAATCAATCTGTACACTGATCAGCCAGTTAGCTGGTGATATGTTTACTCTATTGGATTGCTTTTGTCAAAGAAAAGTTATGTTTTTTTCATCAGTATAATATAAACTTACTGTAAATATATACTTAATTTTTCAGAATATGCTACTTCTGCCAGAACTACTTTCTGAGGGCTTACAGAGTAGTTTTTATGACAAAGTGACTTTCTTTATAGATACAAGTGTCTTAAAATTGGAGTATGTCCATATAAACTCAGTAGCATTACTATATCATCACCCAGAAACCATTGCCTTACAGCATAGCCTTCTAGAGACTCAAGTGTAGTACCAGCTAGAAGTAATATCATTCATGCCCTAGGCAACATTCAATATAGGGTTCCACATGCTTTGAATCAGCTTCAGTTCTATAGGATGACTCTCCTATGGCTATAATTAATAAATTTGGATATTATCATTTTTATGTCAATATTCTCTATAAATTTTGTGTTAGTACTTTGTAATGTTACAATATTAGGATATTTTCTTTAGGAAGTGATTAGAGACTTAATAAAAGAGATCCAGGGAAATTACCAGGACATTTTGTCCTCCTGGCCTTCTTTCATGTCAGAATATGGTGTTCATTGTCCTTAGAAGGTTCATACACCCAGCTGTCTCTAGATAGTATGTACTGGCATGTTGATCCAAGATTCTAATGTTGAGAAACATGAGAAATAAATTTTATTTATTTGCTATGTAATCAGTTTGTAGTATTTCCTTATAGCAACAAAAATTCAACAAAATAGTATTTAAAAATTCAAAGCATAAATGAAAATATTAAAATAGGAGCTGAGCACTAACTTCTATATAATCAGATAGTGAATTAATATTTTTATTTGCCAAAATTTAATGTTATCACCTCCCAATTTTATCTCCTCTTTTTACTCTTTCCATCTCCTCCCTTCTTCATTTGCCTCCAAATCTATTGACCAATTTTCCTTAACTATTGTTCTTACATTTCATATAAATGGGTGAGAATAAAAATATACCTTCTCAGTTCAGTTAGGGTTGTATGTACGTATATTACTCTAGGTCTGACTACACTATATTGCATAAGATGTTAGGACACTCACCCTGGGGAAGAGTAACTGTGTTTTGTCAGTAGGTGTTAACTACTTGTAGCTCTTCATTTACCCTTGGGGTCTGATGAGATTCCTTCATCCATGTAGTGGTGTCAATTGCTATTGGAATTTTTCTGGTCTAAATTAGGCAGTCATGTTTGTATGTTGGTGAAATGTTTCAGTACTGCAGCCAGGCAAGAAATTAGTTACACTTGTATCTAAGGGCTCTTATCAATATGATATTTTCCCATCCCGACATTAAAGTTTGTTTCCTTGAAAAAATCTCCAAAATTTAGAATTCGCTGCTACAGTGTCTGGGTTTTATATTAAGTATAAGAATTTTCTTTGTTAAACATATGAGTTAACTCTGAATTAATTTTTGAAAATATTAGGCTTTTATGCTTTTGAACAAATTATTTCCTAACTATAGGCTGATTTATAATGAGAAAGTTTACTTACAAATTTACTTTACATTCTGCCATTTACTCTTTGTAAAAATTTGGTGAACAGTTTTGTAAGAGGATAATGACTTTTTCCTAAAGCACACTTTTACTGACACATTTTAAGAGGATTTAAGAATAGTAGCACACATCTATATTTGTTTCTTGTGCTTTTTCTGTGGTGCTTTTATTTGTTTGTTTATTTTTGTCCTATTCTGAATTGTTTGTTTTTGTACTTTATTATTGTTTTTTAGATGTCTTCTTGTTTTCTAAGGAAAGACAAAAATGCTATGAATGTGATGTGAGGAGAGGATGTCAGAGGAATTGGGGGAAGGGGAAATCTTTTTTTTTTTTTTTTTTTTATTCGATATAATTTATTTACATTTCAAATGATTTCCCCTTTTCTAGCCCCCCCACTCCCCGAAAGACCCGCAAGCCCCCTTCTCTTCCCCTGTCCTCCCACCCACCCCTTCCCACTTCCCCGTTCTGGTTTTGCTGAATACTGTTTCACTGAGTCTTTCCAGAACCAGGGGCCACTCCTCCTTTCTTCTTGTACCTCATTTGATGTGTGGATTATGTTTTGGGTATTCCAGTTTTCTAGGTTAATATCCACTTATTAGTGAGTGCATACCATGATTCACCTTTTGAGTCTGGGTTACCTCACTTAGTATGATATTCTCTAGCTCCATCCATTTGCCTAAGAATTTCATGAATTCATTGTTTCTAATGGCTGAATAGTACTCCATTGTGTAGATATACCACATTTTTTGCATCCACTCTTCTGTTGAGGGATACCTGGGTTCTTTCCAGCATCTGGCAATTACAAATAGGGCTGCTATGAACATAGTAGAACATGTATCCTTATTACATGGTGGGGAGTCTTCTGGGTATATGCCCAGGAGTGGTATAGCAGGATCTTCTGGAAGTAAGGTGCCCAGTTTTCGGAGGAACCGCCAGACTGATTTCCAGAGTGGTTGTACCAATTTGCAACCCCACCAGCAGTGGAGGAGTGTTCCTCTTTCTCCACACCCTCTCCAACACCTGCTGTCTCCTGAATTTTTAATCTTAGCCATTCTGACTGGTGTAAGATGAAATCTTAGGGTTGTTTTGATTTGCATTTCCCTAATGACTAATGAAGTTGAGCATTTTTTAAGATGCTTCTCCGCCATCCGAAGTTCTTCAGGTGAGAATTCTTTGTTTAACTCTGTACCCCATTTTTTAATAGGGTTGTTTGGTTTTCTGGAGTCTAACTTCTTGAGTTCTTTATATATATTGGATATTAGCCCTCTATCTGATGTAGGATTGGTGAAGATCTTTTCCCAATTTGTTGGTTGCCGATTTGTCCTCTTGATGGTGTCCTTTGCGTTACAGAAACTTTGTAATTTTATGAGGTCCCATTTGTCAATTCTTGCTCTTAGAGCATACGCTATTGGTGTTCTGTTCAGAAACTTTCTCCCTGTACCGATGTCCTCAAGGGTCTTCCCCAGTTTTTTTTCTATTAGCTTCAGAGTGTCTGGCTTTATGTGGAGGTCCTTGATCCATTTGGATTTGAGCTTAGTACAAGGAGACAAGGATGGATCAATTCGCATTCTTCTGCATGCTGACCTCCAGTTGAACCAGCACCATTTGTTGAAAAGGCTATCTTTTTTCCATTGGATGTTTTCAGCCTCTTTGTCGAGGATCAAGTGGCCATAGGTGTGTGGGTTCATTTCTGGATCTTCAATCCTGTTCCATTGATCCTCCTGCCTGTCACTGTACCAATACCATGCAGTTTTTAACACTATTGCTCTGTAGTATTGCTTGAGGTCAGGGATACTGATTCCCCCAGATTTCCTTTTGTTGCTGAGAATAGTTTTAGCTATCCTGGGTTTTTTGTTGTTCCAGATGAATTTGATAATTGCTCTTTCTAGCTCTGTGAAGAATTGAGTTGGGATTTTGATGGGTATTGCATTGAATCTGTATAGTGCTTTAGGCAAAATGGCCATTTTAACTATATTGATTCTGCCGATCCATGAGCATGGGAGGTTTTCCCATTTTTTGAGGTCTTCTTCCATTTCCTTCTTCAGAGTCTTGAAGTTCTTGTCATACAGATCTTTCACATGTTTGGTAAGAGTCACCCCCAGATACTTTATACTGTTTGTGGCTATTGTGAAGGGGGTCATTTCCCTAATTACTTTCTCAGCCTGCATATCCTTTGAGTATAGGAAGGCCACTGATTTGCTTGAGTTGACTTTATAACCTGCCACTTTGCTGAAGTTGTTTATCAGCTGTAGGAGCTCTCTAGTGGAGTTCTTTGGGTCACTTAGGTAGACGATCATGTCGTCTGCAAATAATGATAGTTTGACTTCTTCCTTTCCAATTTGTATCCCTTTGACCTCCTTATGTTGTCGAATTGCCCGAGCTAGTACCTCAAGTACAATATTGAAAAGATAAGGAGAAAGGGGGCAGCCTTGTCTGGTCCCTGATTTCAGTGGGATTGCTTCAAGTTTCTCTCCATTTAGTTTGATGCTGGCTACCGGTTTGCTGTATATTGCTTTTACTATGTTTAGGTATGGGCCTTGAATTCCTGTTCTCTCCAAGACTTTAAACATGAAGGGATGCTGAATTTTGTCAAATGCTTTTTCAGCATCCAATGAAATGACCATGTGGTTTTGTTCTTTGAGTTTGTTTATGTAGTGGATTGTATTGATGGATTTCCGTATATTGAACCAACTCTGCATTCCTGGGATAAAGCCTACTTGATCATGGTGGATGATCGTTTTGATGTGTTCTTGGATTCGGTTGGCAAGAATTTTATTGAGTATTTTTGCATCGATGTTCATAAGGGAAATTGGTCTGAAGTTCTCTTTCTTTGTTGGATCTTTGTGTGGCTTTGGTATCAGCGTAATTGTGGCTTCGTAGAAGGAATTGGGTAGTGTTCCTTCTGTTTCTATTTTGTGGAATAGTTTGAAGAGTATTGGTGTTAACTCTTCTTTGAAGGTCTGGTAGAATTCTGCACTGAAGCCATCTGGTCCTGTGCTTTTTTTGGTTGGAAGACTTTCTATGACTCCTTCTATTTCTTTAGGCATTATGGGACTGTTTAGATGGTCTAGTTGGTCCTGATTTAATTTTGGTATTTGGTATCTGTCAAGGAAATTGTCCATTTCCTCCAGATTCTCCAGTTGTGTTGAGTATAGGCTCTTGTAGTAGGATCTGATGATTTTTTGGATTTCCTCAGTTTCCGTTGTTATATCTCCCTTTTCATTTCTAAGTTTGTTAATTTGGATACTTTCTCTGTGCCCTTTGGTCATTCTGGCTAAGGGTTTATCTATCTTGTTGATTTTCTCAAAGAACCAGCTCCTGGTATTGTTGATTTTTTGTATGGTTCTCTTTGTTTCTACTTGATTGATTTCGGCCCTGAGTTTGATGATTTCCTGCCTTCTACTCCTCCTGGGTGAAATAGCTTCTTTTTGTTCCAGGGCTTTCAGGTGTGTCATTAAGCTGGTAATGTATGCTCTCTCCATTTTCTTTTTGGAGGCACTCAGGGCTATGAGTTTTCCTCTTAGCACTGCTTTCATTGTGTCCCATAGATTTGGGTATGTTGTGTTTTCATTTTCATTGTGTTCTAAAAAGTCTTTAATTTCTTTCTTTATTTCTTCCTTGACCAAGGTATCATTGAGTAGAGTATTGTTCAGTTTCCACGTGTATGTGGGCTTTCTGTTGTTTCTGTTGCTATTGAAGACCACTTTTACTCCATAGTGATCAGATAGGAGGCATGGGATTAGTTCGATCTTCTTATATTTGTTGAGGTCTGTCTTGTGACCAATTATATGGTCGATTTTGGAGAAGGTACCATGAGGTGCTGAGAAAAAGGTATATTCTTTTGTTTTAGGATAGAATGTTCTATATATATCTGTTAAATCTAATTGGTCCAAAGCTTCAATTAGTTTCATTGTGTCCCTGTTTAGTTTCTGTTTTCCTGATCGGTCCATTGAGGAAAGTGCAGTGTTGAAGTCACCCACAATTATTGTGTTAGGTGCAATGTGTGCTTTTAGTTTTAATAAAGTTTCTTTTACAAAAGAGGGTGCCCTTACATTTGGGGCATAGATGTTCAGGATTGTCAGTTCTTCTTTTTGTATTTTTCCTTTGACCAGCAAGAAGTGTCCCTCAGGGTCTCTTTTGATGACTTTGGGTTGAAAGTCAATTTTATCTGATATTAAAATGGCTACTCCAGCTTGTTTCCTGAGACCATTTACTTGTAAAATTGTCTTCCAGCCTTTTACTCTAAGGTAGTGTTTGTCTTTGACCCTGAGGTGTGTTTCCTGTAAGCAGCAAAATGTAGGGTCCTGTTTACATATCCAGTCAGTTAGTCTGTGTCTTTTTATTGGGGCATTAAGTCCATTGATGTTAAGAGATATTAAGGAATAGTGATTGTTACTTCCTATCATTTTTGACGTTATTTTTTAAATTTGAATGCTTAACTTCTTTTGGGTTTGATGAAAGGTTACTATCTTGCTTTTTCCAGGGTGAAGTTTCCCTCCTTGTATTGGTGTTGTCCTCCTATTATCCTTTTTAGGGCCGGGTTTGTGGATAGATATTGGGTAAACTTGGTTTTGTCATGAAATATCTTAGTTTCTCCATCTATGGTGATTGAGAGTTTTGCTGGATATAGTAGTTTTGGTTGGCATTTGTGTTCTCTTAGAGTCTGCATGAGATCTGCCCAGGACCTTCTAGCCTTCATAGTCTCAGGTGAAAAGTCTGCTGTGATTCTGATAGGTCTTCCTTTATATGTTACTTGGCCTTTTTCTCTTACTGCCTTTAGTATTCTTTCTTTGTTTAGAACATTTGGTGTTTTGATTATTATGTGACGGGAAGTATTTCTGTTCTGGTCCAGTCTGTTTGGAGTTCTGTAGGCTTCTTGTATATTCATGGGCATCTCTCTCTTTAGGTTAGGGAAGTTTTCTTCCATAATTTTATTGAAGATATTTGCTGGCCCTTTAAGTTGTAAATCTTCACTCTCCTCTATGCCTATAATCCTTAGGTTTGGTCTTCTCATTGTGTCCTGGATTTCCTGGATATTTTGGGTTACAAGCTTTTTGCATTTTGCATTTTCTTTAACTGTTGAGTCCATGGTTTCTATGGAATCTTCAGCATCTGAGATTCTTTCTTCTATCTCTTGTATTCTGTTGTTGATATTTGTATCTCTGTCCCCTGATTTCTTCCCAAGGCTTTCTATCTCCAAAGTTGTCTCCCTTTGAGTTTTCTTAGTTGTTTCTACTTCTGATTTTAGATCCTGGATGGTTTTGCTTAGCTCCTTCACTTGCATGTTTGTGTTTTCCTGTAATTCTTTAAGAGATTTTTGTGTTTCCTCTTTCATGAGCTCAGCCTGTTGACCAAAGTTCTCCTGTATTTCTTTAAGAGATTTTTGTGTTTCGTCTTTCATGACCTCAGCCTGTTGAGCAAAGTTCTCCTGTATTTCTTTAAGTGTTTTTTGCATTTCCTCCTTGTTGGCTTTTGTATTCTCCTGGATTTCTTTCAATGATTTTTGTGTTTCCCTTGCAAGGGCTTCTAACTTTTGATCCATTGTCTCCTGAATTTCTTTATGTATGACCTTCATGTGTTCCTGTACCAGCATCATGACCAGTGATTTTAAATCCAAATCTTGTTTTACTGGTGTGATGGGGTATCCAGGACATGTTGGTAGAGGAGAATTGGGTTCAGATGTTGCCATATTGCCTTGATTTCTGTTAGTGACGTTCCTGCGTTTGCCTTTTGCCATCTAGATCTCACTGGTGTTAGTTTATCTTGTCAGTGCTGGACTCACCAGTGCAAGCTGCCCCTTCCCAGTTGGCCTCTGGTGCACAGCTTACCTCCTGCACTGCTTGTAGACAGTGTGCTGCTGCCCAGGCTGTTCAGATCCCAAAGCAGGCACCCGAAGGCTCCCGCTGGGGCCCGCTGGATTCACTGGAGCACACTGACTTCTCCCAGCTGGCCGCCCGGAAGCCCAGCTAGCCACTTGCAGGACTTGGAGATGTAATGCTGCCGCCCAGACTGATCTGGATCCGGAAGAGGAGAGAGTAGAGCTAAGGGCTTCTGCCTGAGGCCTTGCCCCAGATTGTGTCTGTGGAGCAGATGGAGCCCGTGTGCACTCCCAGGGAGTGCCGACGGTGTATGCTACTGTGACCTCCCCTGTGTTCCGCTCTCTCCGCTGGGCAGCCGATCTGCCAACCGGGCTGTCGCACACAAGGTTAGCCTGGCCGCCCAGTCCCTGAGTCCAGGCAAAAGCCTGGGAGGCCAAGGTCCGAGCAAAGTTCCGGGAAGGGGAAATCTTAATCAGAATATATTGGATAAAAATATATTTTAATA